>NC_007344.1:2125000-2425000 GCF_000165365.1 Theileria parva strain Muguga | reverse complement strand
CAGAATGGGATGTTAAGTTTGATACTGTGGAAAACGAATCTCTGGATGAGGCGCCAATAACACTTTGCAAGGACGAGTTTTGGGATAAGTTGTTGAGGGATGATAAGTATACGTGTCTTTTTGCGCAGTTTTCAGATTCCGTTCAGGTGTATCAGTCAGTTTTATCAGTGAATGTGCCGATGTTTTCAGGTCTAAAAAGGGAATTGGTTTTGAAGATTAAGTCGTCTTTTGATGATTTGTATACTCTGTTGAGTAGTAACTTTAAGTACACAAGGCTTGAGTCCTCAGTGAGGGACTGTTTCAGCTGGCTATGTGTGTTGTGCTGTGACCATGATAGACAAGTCTGGGAAAATTTGTCCCAGAAGGACTTTAAAGTTGTGTCCGACTTTACTTTACCGTTTCTTTTAGGCTCATCATTTCCCTCTAAAACCACACTAGTAACCTTGCCAAACGAGCTTTTGCTTGATCTTTTTGTGAGTATTTCGAAAATCCTGACTGTGAGGCCGGTAATTTCAACTTTAACCTTATCTGCTACTAAAAAGGGTTCAATTAGGTTCATTCACGGTGATGTGCAAACTGACTCGTTAATTATAGCAATCGCTTCCAAATCCCTGCTCGCTTCTGCACTCATACTCAAGGTACTTTCACACCGCTGTTTCAAGGTTGATTTGTACTCTACCACCGTTGTAAGCAACGGTATCGGTGCTCTTAACGCTGATTTTCTACACTTGCTGGACGGGCTGACTAATTTTATTGTTTCATTTTTATCCACTTGTTCTGATGACTTGGTCTTCTCAAATAACACCATTGAAAACGTAACCTTTTCTAACCTCCAATCCATCCTACAATCTCTGCATATCGACTACGACAACATCACAACACAAGTATTCACTATTTTATTCAGTTGTATACTATTAACAAATTATTCAGTTTTGCACTATTAACCAGTTATTAAGTTGTAACGAGTTTACACATTTGCAACATAATTTTTATTTTTTTTAGGGAACTTATAGAACGTATAATAACACGCTTGAGCCTGTGGAATTGGTATTGTTGGTGGATGTGTGGAATGCAATTTATAGTACCAACGCATCATATGAGTTGATTGAAGAATCGGTTAACAGAGGGCTTAAAGTTAAAACAATGAACTCAGAATTTAACGTGAAGATGTTTGGAACATGTGAAAAATCATTTCATACTAGTTCAAGAATACCTTCAGTAAGGCGTCATTTTATGAGAAGATCGCAGTTTTATAAGCTGGTTGAACATGATCTGTTTGACCTTCTGCAAGGACTAGTACACGTGTTTAGGGATTACTTTTACAGGAAAATTCTGAGCCAGTGTAGTAACACATTAAGCTTGTTTAGAAGTAGCATATTGCATTTTTCAACTACATTTGATTCAAACTCCTTGGAATATTATGAACTGGCGGATTCAAACACTGAGTGTAGAAGTGGTACTTCGGATGCTACCAGGATGAACTTGTTTTCAGCAGCTTGTGATCCATTGTACTCATGGCAGCTTCTTTTTTATCACCCATTTGTCAACGAGTCTGATCCAAATGATAGGAATACCATGGCCAAAGTGTTGTTTACAGAGTTAATTTACTGTATGGCGATTTCGATGAGTTCAACTCGGTACTTGAAGTTATTGGAGTGTGTGTTTTGGGTACTTGATACTTTGCCAAGACACCCACTGTGTCCATACGCATTGAGATTTGCACTTACGAATAAATATAGCCTAAGCTTGCTTAACTTTTTGTTCCTGAATGGTGTCGGGTCACCACCTAAGCTTTCACAGGTTTCAGCCAGGATTACTCATAAAGTAATCCCATCACTGAGTGTTAGGGAACTGGACAGATTACTGGAGCTGATTATGTATTTTGGAACCTGTTCATTTTTAAGAGTCCACAGCGTATGCAACTATTACTCAACATCTGATCTGGATATGTTTACGAATTTTGATCATAAAAGACACGACCACACTACCAGACTCTCAACCGCCAACATACTCCACTCTTTCCTGACATCATTTGTAATTGCCTGTGAGTGGGCAGATAATTCTATCCCAGTGTCTGAATTTTCAATTACTCGTAACTTGGAATACTCTGACTTCTACAACATGGGAGCATACTTATACTTGGCACGTAACAAGAAGTTAAGTAGCCAAATGTTATCCCATTTGTTATCACTAACGCCTGAAATATACACATCAATCCCACTACAAACGGCGAATCTGAGGAAAGATTCTGGTGAAAAATCTGCTCAAATGAGTGATTTGGGCTCATTTTCTTCATTTACGGCTAAAAACACACTTGGTAGTAGGAAAAATAGTGCAATGCTTAAAAGTGGTCCAACAATTTTAAATAGTAAACAGAGTGGAAGAAAGAATGAAGAAGTCCATTTTATTAGTTGTTCAGACAGGTATCACGGATTAGTGTTGAAGTTTAAGGTTGAGTTGGCTACGAGGTTCGTGTTTTCACAATATAAAAACTTTTCAAAGGTTCTTGCAGAATTGATTGTATCACCTCCAAGGACTCAGGAACTTAAAATAGGCCAGTTCTACCCCTTGGAAGAGTATGTAAATAATGTACCACTGATTAAATATCTACTCCAATTGGACCCTCAGTACACCTACTGCCTAGGATACACTACTGAAACCACTTTTACCAATGATACATTTGCAAAAAATCCGGAGATGAATATGAACAGAGTATACAGGGATGAAAAAACTGTTTATATATTGATAACTGGCGCCGATGTGGCGATGTACATGACGAATAATCATATTTTCTGGGACATTAATTCCATCACCACTTCAACTTATTTCAAGCACCTAAAAGACTTAATGCCCTTCATTTTTGTTAATAGATTAAATTATGGCTCTGTTGACGTGAGCAAGTGTATTGTTAAGTTAGACTCGTTGGTGGTTATACCAGTTACAAACTGTTACGTGAAGAAACACGAGAATGAGTTCGGTCTTTTGAAGGTGGGGAATGGATTTGTGGTTAGGCCAGCAATACGAACGGGTTTATCAGTACATAGGACAAAGGTGTCATTTTCAGATGTGACACCGGTAGACTTATCCACCTCAAGTCTTGTAACGCTGAGTGATAACTTTGTTAATTTGGGTACTAATTCCTTAAATTTGGAGGACGAAGTCATGAGGTTTGATCCATGTCTACCATTCAGGTTATCATTCAAGTTTGAAAAGGGCTTCAATGTTAATGTCAGGCCAAATTTCTACGTTGGACTTGTTAGTGACCGTGAGAAACTTTTGTGGTTCAGCAGCGGTGATCTTTATGTCTCAACTAACTTCCACGTCCCCTCCAAAGATAACGAGTATAGGAAGATTCAATGTCTCCCGTACTATGAAACTGATGTTATCTCAGTCTCGTTTAACCCTGAAGAGTCTAGTTTGTACTTTACAGTAAGTAAACAAACTGTTAAACTTAACTTTCACTCTTATTATTTCCACATCACCAACGTTTACACTGATAATATTATTGCCTCAACTAATCCAAACCACAGTGAGCGTGATAACATGTTTGGCAGTATTGAGATGAGCAACACTAATACTAACACCAGCCTTGCTGGCACTTCCACTACCAATAAAGATAATTTGGACGATGGATATACCTATGCTGATAGAAGAAATTTGATAAATGCGGTGATATTTGATGATTTGGCAAAGATAAAGAGTTTTCTGGAGTTGCCGTGTGAGTTGTTTGAGAATGGATGCGATGACCACTTTGACGTTGATGGACATGACTACTTTTTGTACTCTCCAATTTACATTGCGTGTAATTTGGGGAAGCTGTCACTGCTAAAGTTGATGGCGCTGAATAAGAATATTAACTTTGATGTTAAGTCCGGGCCCTACAAGTCCACGCCGTTAATGGGCGCGGTCCGAGGAGGTCACTACCACGTCGTCTACTACCTGCTCACAATTCACTCGATAGATATTAATGCAGTTGATTCTTCGGGTCATAACTGTCTATACTACTCACTTTTCAGATCAAAAGAGATCAACTTTAAGATTGTTGAGCTATTGTTGAACTTTGGCGCTGATGTCCATTCGAATGGGAGAGGTTTGTCTATTTCAGAGACTTTGCACTCAATTCCAGGAAATAATAATTTGCACAAAAAGTTAATTGACGCATATAAGCTACAGAAGGGCGTTTTTTACAAGTCAAATTGGTCACTACTGCAGAATTTGCACATTTTCATGTCTAGTAAAATGTATGTCAAGTACAACATTAAAGTGGATCCGAGTGTTTTGGGCCCAATTGAAAAACCCTCTGAAACTTCAAGCCCGGCTACGCCTGTTATGAGTAGTCCTGAGTTTTTGAGCCCTGACAGGAGGATTGATTTACCAGATGAGACTGACATACTGGAGTTGATGGGTAACTTCTTGGGTAAACTGACAGATGATGTTAAGGAAGGGTTTAACACCACTATTGGTTTACTAAGTGAAGGCCTACAACACTTACACTCAAGCACTGAGTTTTCCACTAAAAATTCTGGATTTAGTGGCCTCAACTCTGGAATCTCAACCAACTCCATAAACAGCATCAGAAACACCAGTATCAATAGTGTGAATAGTAAAAATAGTATGAATAGTTTGAGTAGTAAAAATAGTATGAATAGTTTGAGTAGTAAAAATAGTATGAATAGTTTGAGTAGTAAAAATGGTATGAATGGTGTGAATAGTAATATAAAGGTGGTATTGAATAATATGATAAATGAAGATACGGTGCAAATGAGTAATTTGGTAATGAAGTATATAGAGGAGAGTTTGGAGATAATAAGGAGAGGGTTGTATAAAATGACAAGTGGGTTGGATGAGGCAAACCCTTTGATGAAATCAGTATCAAACGAGTTAAATATGACCTTGAAGGAGTTTATAATTTATCACTTGTTCAAGTTCAACAAGGGTATTGCCTCTGAAACTGATGAAGCTTTGAGGAATTTTATTGCTTTGAGTAACAGTTTGGTTAACCAGTTATCTGAATGTGAAGGACTCAGCATAGTCTCTGAAACCCAGTACATAATGTTAAAATTTGTAAGATTTGAAAATAAACTTGTGTCTTTTGGAATTGTCAATAAGGAATTGTTGTTCCCACAAAGGTTAAGAAGAAATTCCCAATTATTAAAAGATTTACACATTGTAGATTCCTACTCTTTCAACCTGGGATTTTACATTTACACCTCTTCAAACAATTCTCTAACCGATGAAAATTTTACACCCACTTTAGAAAAATCCGGCATAGAAAGTAGATACAGTGTGGATACTGGTAAGAATGGATTAGGAGACGACACTGTCAACGGTAGATTAGGAGTCAGTAGAGATAGTGGAGTAGGATTAGAAGATTGTACAGTGGTTGGAGGAAATATGTATATGTTTGACAGATTAAGAATGGAATTGAATAGTGAGATGTCCTTTGAATTGGATAGAACATTGGTAAGTTTGTTGGATTTGTTAAAGAATAGTGACAATCAATTGGAAACTTTGGCAAAGATATTGATATATTCTAGGAATTGCGGTGATATGTTAGCACATTTACCTCCTTCGGATTCACACCTGTGGTCCCCAATAAATATCAGCATCGAGACAATGTTCAGCAGTGTGCAAGAGTTGAGAAGTAGGATTTTAAAGCTCAGGAATACATTCCCGTTATCAGATATGGATCTACACCTAATGTACACAGTTTTGTGGAAACAATTAAATCATTACACAAACTGCGAAATAGTTGAAGATCCGAAACATAACACCGAAATGAAGATTGTAAGCCTATTACAAGGGCTAGGGTTGGTGAACGATATAATCCAGTTTGGAAATTACAGAGTAACGAATCCTGACAAAATTAAAGGAGTCGACACTAAATTATGTACGAATAGCGAGAATAATTTAAGATATAATTTTATGAACGAATCTTCGCCAAATAATGAGATAAATTTGGAAGGAATTGGAGAAAGTTTGTATATTCGAACACTCTCCTCCCCACACCTAATTAACAGAAATGACACTAATCTTAGTCGAAACTCAGGTTGCTCTCACCTATATCTCGATCTTTTCAATAATAATATCAACCGCTCAGATTTAACCGTCAACACCACCGATGCAATTGTAAACGGTGATTTAGATGAAAATGTACTATACAATTCAAATCATACCAGCACATCCGCCAATAATATAAACACAGTTGCTAATAATATAAACACATCCCCCAATAATATAAACACAGTTGCTAATAATATAAACACAGTTGCCGGTAATGACACTTCAGTTGATGACGGTAACATAGTTGTAAATTATAATGCTTTTCCTCTAGGTAATAGTTTAGTTGGAAATAATTTTATTGAAAACAATTTGATTGGGAAAAGAGTGAATATAAATGAGGGTAATAAAGGTTTGGAAGCCAATATTGGTGCAAACAGTGGTGGTCATTGGAATGGTAGGGATCTTGGCTCTGATTACATATTTCACAGTTTATCGCTGATAATATTAGCGGATCGAATCCGATACGTTGATGTCATCTCAGATGTGTTCAGAAATGTTATACCAATCATATCAACTATACTAAATCAGCCCTTGATACAGTACAGGCCAATCAATTCACTCATTTCAGAAGGTTTTCAAGATTACTACGGGATCAAACTAGATGAAAATGACTTTGATAGATCGGATAGCAATGTATCCCCTACTAACAACACCATTGGTAAGAGATATTCTTATGACGACTTGAATCAAATGAATTGGAATTGTTTGAATAGGATGAAATATAGTGTATGTATGGGCCCGATGATGCCAATACATTACACAGATTACTTGAGGAATAAGCCGTTAGTGAAGAGAAGTGTATTAAATGAAATGTATGAGAAGATGTTTACACTCGGTAGTTTGAGCGTGGATAGGCCATACTTTTCAGTTCGAGTTGACCGTGGGATTGCACATACAACGAAGCTGTTGAGGAATTCTTTGTGGTTCCAGAGCACTGCACAGATTCTGAATTGCAATCCTAACATTTTGAGAGCAAAAAATAACCAAAGGCCATTTATGGTCGTTTTTAAAGGTGAAGGTTCAACAGATTTTGGAGGCCCGTTTCAGGAGCTTTTAACGTGTATTTCTAACGAGTTTATGTTCCCACTCACTCCAGATAATGATTCACAATCTGCAACAATCAAGTGTCAAAATACCATAAACAACTATGGAATGCACCAGGACACAGTTCTAATAAAGTTCACACATTATCCAATAAGTAACTTGTTCACAGAGAATACTAGTCAATTAACTGAGGCCAGGGGAATTCGCAGAGATTCGGTTGAGCCAAGTGACAGGGCCAATAGTATATTTACAGTCGGATGTTGTGATTTGGGGGTTTGTTGTAGTAGTGGATGTTGTTGTATATTGTCAACTTTCCCCTTTGATGAGCCTGTGAGTTCTAAGGACCTCGGGTCAAATTGCCGTTGTGGTGCCAGTGAACTTTACTCGGACTCATGTAGTCAGAGCGTTCCCATGGAACTGAGCATGTATGAGAGTCTGGGAAGACTTTGTGCAATGTGTTTGTGCATGATGAACCCCCTTAACATTGCAATCAACCCAATTATATGGAAGAAACTGCTCTGCTCGAACCTGAAGCTGATTGATTTACTGGACTGTGATAAGATGAGCGTTGATTTGTTGCAGAAATTTGTAGCTCTGGAGTCCACTGGCGCAGTTACTGAAGCCGATCTCAACGGATTAGTATTTAGCCTTGAAAGTGCAGAAGGAGATACCTTAGATTTGGTGGAAAATGGCTCTAATTTGCCTGTATCACCTTCAAATCTGGGGAAATACCTGGGACTTGCAACACTCTTTAGGCTCACTGAAGGCGATCTCGGCTGTTCATTCCTGGCTAAAGGGATGAATTCAGTGGTTCCAATAGGAAGGCTTAGAACACTTTTGGATCCCAGATCTCTGGAGTTTGTCGTCTGTGGCGACTCTCTGGTAGATCTCGCAGTACTCAGAGCACACACTGTCTCATACTCACTCAACCTCAAGAAAGATTTATTTGACGTTCTCTCTCGATTCAGCAATGATATGCTGCAGCTTTTCCTTAGATTTGTTTCTGGTAGATCAAGACTACCTCACCCCAATTCCGATTGGTGTTTAAGATTAGAATACGATAATAAACCGGTATCTCCCACTACCATTAGTTCATACCAATACCAAACTAAATATACCATTTATTTACCCAGTTAATATTCAACTAAATATACCATTTATTTACCTAGTTAATATTACTTTACGCTTGTGTTTTGGTACTTTTTTATATTTGGACATTAATTTTTATATAGGATGAAGATGCGGATAAGAGATTGCCCACTTCGGCAACATGTAGTTTTAGGCTTTTGATGCCCAAGTACTCGAGCCTTGATATTATGTACAAGAGGCTGATTTACGCTATTGAAAACTGCATCGCAATTGACCTGGATGCGCACGTGGTCCATGACGAAATGCAACTATCCATCAATTAAAAATTTACTTTGCAGATTAATATAAAATACACTATGTCATGTGTGATAATTATGTGGAATTTAACTCTAGGTTAAAACATTGATCTATAAATCTATTCATTATGTCTGCACTAATTATTTCGGAAATTATTTTTAGATTGTTCAAAAATGAAATAAATGTCCAGAGGAATAGTCAAATTAAGAAGGTTCCAACAATGAAAAAAGATTAAGGCTTCTGGAGTTTACATAAAGAGTAGTTAATATTTTATTCAAGCATTTAATTTATTAAATTAATTAATACTCAACTAAAAACATACTATAGTGCAGGTGTAGTAAAATTTGTAAAGGTTAGAGAGTAGATTTATCCTTTAGTTTGTTTTTAGTGCGTTGTGAAGCCGAAGCCATGATATGTTTTCCGTGTATAAAAAAGGACCACTCTTCATAATTTAACTTAAAAACACTCGAGTTCTTCAAAATAAACCTAACTTTGTCCTCTTTATCCACTATACTAAATCCCTAAACAATATTGTAATTAAATCACTAGATTGTAATATATTTAAATCAGTAACTCATAATATATTTAAGTGAGGTGGGAAAGTATATAAATGGAGGAATGGTAGGAAAAATACATTTTGTGTTTCCTTGAGAACAATTCCCGTGACGCCAACGTAACTCGTACAGTTGGATTTGACGACCTCAAGAAGTGATCCGTGTAGGTCAAGCATCGCAACTAGTTTTGAGGCATTTAAATGAGTTTTAGGACTGCCAAGCAACTTCTTCGCGTATTCTAACCACAGGGTGTTAAATTCCAAAGCATATTTATATGGCACACTCTTGATTGTGAAAAACCCTAATTTCTTACCCTTTGTATTACTGATGCAGCTGAACTTTGAAAAGGGCAAACGGACATAATGGTCTACAGCACTTACTCCCAGGACTAAACTTGTCTTTTCACTTTGTTTTTTAAGGTGTAAAACTTTATTTTCAATTCTTTGCTTCCATAACGATAAACTCTCACCAGAATTCTCAGCCAGATATGATACATAGTCTTTATCCCTCAAATTTCCACTGATTGTTTTATTTTTATCAGATTTATTCTTATTTTTAGATGACAAATAATTTGTTTCTTTAGAATCTCCGTAAATTGAGGTATAAAGTGAATTATCTGGTTTCGAATCTGATTTTCGTGATTCTAAAACCAAATTTCTCTTCCTCTTGGCCATTTCACCAATAAAACTATTTGAATTTACATAATATTAAATATTTAGGGGACAAATTAATTTTGTAAATATATTAGGAAACACATTAATAGAATGCTATCCCTTACACTATTTTTACATTATTCGCCTTATTGGATAATTCAAATTATTTTTACACATTTTATAAATTACTTGTTTATAATTTAATCCAAGCAGTTACAATGTTAAAAATACACCTTTAAAACATGATTTGGCGATTTAACCCTTTTGGTAATTACATAGTAGTAACACTGTGATTAGCGGTATCGTCACTTATTTTTGATTGGTGTTTGGGCCTTTTTGTAGTCCCATGTGATGCATCATTTGTTGGTTATGTGTTTGGTAATAGCGCTGTGAGGGTGAGAATTGAGCTTGATATTGATTTGGGTTGTACTGTCCTGAAGGCATTTGTGGAGTTCCCATTTGCGAATCTTGATGCATTGGAGGGAATTTTGTATCCTGATGAATTGGTTGGAACTTGGCATCCTGATGCATTGGCATCATGTGCTGAAAGTGTTGCTGTTGCTGCTGGAACTGTTGTTGTTGCATCATTCTTTGTTGTATGTGATGCTGAATAACACGCGGGTTCATCTGAGTGTGGAACATTTGTTGCTGAAACTGGGGGTACATTTGCTGTGTGAAGGCCTGCGGACTTGCAGCACCACTCTGTGCCTTTATCGGATACATTCCCTTCATCTGAGGAGGCATGCCCTGTACCATCATGCGACGAGACTGCTGCATCGGATCTTCTTCATGTACTCCAACTGTGGTAGGTGGGTTAACAGTTGGCACAGGCTGTACTTGTTGTACTGTAGATACTCCGCCGACTGTTGGTTTAGGTTTAGTGAACGACTTAGCAATAACACTGTGTGTGAGGGGTGTCTGATACACCTGCATATGATCAGTTGTATCTGGAAAAGGTTCTTCCTTAACCTTTGCAGCTTCAGGTTCCGTAGGCTGATTTGTCAACTGTTTCCAGTGATCCAACTCCTTACGTAAGCTCTCCACTTTATTAACTATGTTTATCATTATCGCGGCATCTCCTCGAACAATGCTACACATTATTATACTATTAATATACTATTACATATTATTAGGTATATAGTCTGGTAGGGAAAATACCAATAAAGTTCATTTGAGGCTTGTGAAGAAACAACTGGGGGTGAAATGTTAAGTTCATTTAGCATTTCATCCACAGCGTCATTATGATGCTGAGTGAGTTGTGATTTGTAAAACGAGATAAAAGAGCTCGCAAGCCACACTGGTTTTGTTTGGAATTGGTCAAGTCTGGGTGTTGGAATTACTTCAGACTCGTTTACGTTAAATTTGCGCTTAAGTCTCTTCATCTCACTTCTCTTCTTCTCTTCAGATTTTAGGAGAGATTCCGCAGCTTTTATGTCACTCAGCAACTGAGCTTCCATTTCTCGTTGCTCGGGAGTGATCCTGTAACTACGCTCAAGCATTTGACGACGATCACGGTCGTGGTCTGCGTTGTACGTGAACTTGACCAGAGGATGACGTGCCGACTCGTCCTTCAGTGACAATACCACGGGATGATTCGGGTTCCCGTGCTTCATAATCTCATTTTTTATCTTCTCCTCGAAGAGGAATTCAACTATACGTTTTGTTACACTATAGTAACGTTGTTTAAGCTTCTCCAGTGGAATGTCCTTGCGCCACTTGAAACAGTCATGGATAGCGATAAATCTGAGTTCAAACATCTCACAAAGGTCAAATAACAAATCAGTCTCATCCTTAGTCCACGATGGGTCCAAATCCTACACATTATATACAATAAATAATAAATAATAATTAACACATTAGATATAAATATTGTTGAATTAAGGTTAAAATATACTATCAAATATTTTATTTAATTCTGTAATTGGAATATAAGCTTATAGTTTAATAATTAATGTACTAACGGCTAAATGGAACATATAAAAATCATCGGAGTAACGATAAATTTTAACAGAGGGATTTACTCTGGCAAATGAGTATGAGTCAAGTACTGAATCCTCTTCATCAATTCTGGCAAGTGTACAGGTCGAATCGTCATCAATATTCTTACAAATCTTGTTTCTCACGACTTTCCTTTGTTTTCTGGCTGATGAAAGATATTCTGTGCCCTTTTCAAAGTGGCGCCAATGCCTCAACACTAATCCGTCTGACCTTGCTGGATTCTTAAAAGAGCATTGACGCCACACATGACGTTTATCATCTACATTTAAACGTATTTGTTTATTATCATTTGCAGAGGCTCCCTAATACATTATTACAGGAATTGTATATAAAATAATAATGAGATGGTATAAAAATTAAATAATCTCAAGCGGGGAAGGAATTTTTAAAAAATTACCTTTATTAAAATACGATATGAAGTAGGAACTGAAGGTATTTCCTTTTCTTTATCCTTCATTCCCTAGTGATTGTTAATTGGTAACACATTTTCAAGGTTAAAAAATAAAATCTACCAGATTGCCCATAATCAAAATAACATAATTTTATAGATACAATAACTATGGTTTAATAAAGGGAGTAGTTTATAAAACCATAAGTTTAGGAAATATTGAGATTTTAAGTACAATCTGTGGGGAGTTTATATGTTTCAAATACTTATAATTTCAGGTTTTTATTTAATAATTTTTGTTATTTGTAATTAATTTATAACTAGTCGTTAGATAACCCATTTTTCACACCTACGACTACAAAACTGTTAGATTAAAATTAAATATTCTGACTATCGAATCTTCCACATCTTCTCTAAACATTCTGTAAATTTACATTACATTTATCCTTTATTTGGTTATTTCACTATAACTTCATTTCATTCACTCTAAATCTACCAACTAACCTGTACAATATTATTGTTTTACTTGTAATCAGAGTATATCAGGATTAAAATGGCTGTTTTAAAGCGAATAATTCCTGAATCTCAACTTCCTTCCTTGAAGGATTATACATTTAAACCCGGAAACTTCACGTTTCTCGATAATTTAATGCTCAAATACTACTGGGATCCAGTAGTTAAAATCCTTCCAAAAGTACTTTTTTATTTAAAATTTTATTAAAATTAAGTTATATTTTTAAAGTTTATTTTATTTATTTAGTTATCAGCTGAATTAATATGATGATTTAGTGGATATCGGCGAATCTGTTAACCTTGTTTGGAGGATTGTGTGTTTTTATAATGAATTGTTTGGTATTTTACTATGTACCCAATTTTAAAGCTAAATCTGTTCCGAAATGGACTTCACTAATTAGTTCTTTTCTCGTCTTCTTTTATACGGTAACACACATTTGTCCCCTCGGCGGACTTTAGATGTATAATTAGATAGTTTAATTATCTTGTTGTTAGAATAGATTATTTAATTATATTCTTATTATTGTATTTCGTTTGTATATATATTTAACTATGATCCTTTTCATCTGGTGTTGATGGATATGTTGTAGACGTTTGATGGAATTGACGGTATACAAGCTAGAAGATTAGGCTTGGCTTCACCCCTGGGACAGCTTTTAGACCACGGAACTGATGCATTGGTCTGTTCCTTTTTCTGCTATTTCACATTCTTAGTTAAGCCTACAGGATTCTCTCACCTTAACACATTGGTTCCATTTAAATTATACCAAACCCAGTTATGTAGTTGATTATTGTATAGTGAGATATTTTAATACCTGTAATAGTAATGTTTTAGATAAACATATCGGCTTTGTGTAATGCAGCAGCAGTGAATTGGCAAGAGGAGACCTTCGGAACATTTTCATACACTAACAGTTTCTTCATTTTTGGAGTTTCAGAACCACTATTAGCTGTATCTACTAACTTTATTAGTTATATATAGTTTAGGGCAAGGGTATAAAATACTCTTCCTAGAATTATCGTAGTTTTCTACTACCCTACATTCAGCAAGCTTAATGTTGGTTATAGGTGGTGTTGATATTGATGCTTGACTATCTTTTCCCGAGCTTCTGGTTGTCTCCAGTTTCTAAATTCCTGACAAAGCATAAGTCACTCCGATTTTTGCTCAAAATGTTACCCAAAAATTTGGATTTCTTCACGTCATTTCTATATTTTGCGTTATCAATGTATCTTTCCATTCATATTTATTTATCCAGTTAAAAATAACTTATAAATAACTGCTAATAATGGATTCAGATCATTTTTTACATTCTTTGGATTCCCATATGAAATGTACAAGTTACACAAGAGTCTAAAAAAAACTCTAAGTATCTTTTTACCTTTATACTATCTAGTTATACAGTTGTTTTGTTATTTGTAGTACAGTTAAAATTATTACTAGCAGTTAAATTAGTAATATTAATCTTATTTTAGAGTTAACATTATATTTGTTGTTTAATTGTGTATTTCCAACGTTGTTGACTGATTTTTTGCCTGCTAAATTGCATGTTTCCTACTCGCTTTTTGCGTCCACTTTGGGAGGATTCGGAATAATTTTCATAATTATCTCGAACCTGAGACGCTCAGAAAGAGTCCTGTTTTACCCAGAGTTCTATTTCCATTACATGGTAGTCGTAGTAGGATATCTACTGGTTTTGGGAAGAGTTCTGTTTGACCTGAGACTCGACGCTTTGGTGTTCAACAGCCCATATTCACAGAATTTTCTGGTCTTCTTGACACTCTTAGGCACGGTGCTTTCCCTCACAAAGGCTGTGCGTGTACTATATGAAATCAAGACATATTTGGGTCTACCCTTCTTCACCACTAAAAGACCTGAAAATAGGTCAAGTTAATCTAATGCCAGTTTATTAATATTTTATACTATAATGGTAGTTGCATAACATGTACAAGCGCTAATATACACCAATGAATGCCCGTTTAAATATGAATGTAAAATAATACAAATTATTAACGTGTATTTTAGTAATATTAGCAATGTTGTCAGTAGTGTATATGTTTTATAGTATATTAACTGGGAACTGACGGAAGTTCAGCCTTGACAAATTTGACTAGGTTTGGCCTTAAAGACGACTCTTTGAGAAATGAAGTGTATTTTTTCTCAGTGAGAATGTCTGACATCTTAGCAAGTATCCTCTTGTAGCCCCTCTTGGCGTCAACACACTTTGAGTTTAAACCCGTCTCGAAATAGTCAAGCAACTTACTCAAATCCAAGTCGTCAAGGTCCTTACTGTCAGTGAGTGTTAAGTATTCATAAGCACAGTTAGAAGCAGTCGAGGAGATTTTTTTGTTCAAATTAACAATTTGGTCCATGAACTGCCACAAAATCTTGTCATCAAAATGCGTAGAAAAGCGTTTCGCAATTAATCTCAAATTATTTATGGAAGGCTCCCTGAAAACCGACTTCTCAGAACCAGTCGAAGTCAGTAACTGAGGTACAATTCTGTAACACAAAATCTTACACTGGTCGATATTAATAGTGTCAATTAACAGCTCTATAAGCAAGTGAGCATTTTTAGATACATAGGATCTTAAATTTCTAGTCTGATTTCCAATAAAGACTGATAACGATTCCAGTTCTTCGTCAGTAGTGATTAATTCCTTATTAACGTTCCAACTTAAAATGTTATTAAATTTGGTCAAAAGATTGTTAAAGAAGTTGTCGGCATGACTGTAGTAGTTGTGAAAGGCAATTTGTAAGTTAGTTAAGGCAATGAAATCATGGTACCATTCAAATACACGATCAGGCTGAAATGGTTCTGTAATGTATTTAATTGCATCTATATATATCTCCCTAGCCCATACTTTAATGTCTAGGTCCTTCGCATTATCTGTTGAATTGCTTTCAGGTGAGTTTTTGGCATATTTCTGACGATTGGATATTAGACCATAGGGCAAGTGATCCCTAGGGATTTCATCTCGAGTATAATAGGTGGCCTTAAATATCTTGGAGTATGAACGGTCCAATATTAAGTCATTTTCGTCCAACTCAAGAGTTTCGCTTTTTGCCGAATTTAAATCCATTCTAATTCAATCAAGTATTTTCAACAGAGTAACTTACACCCTCACAAATTTATAGTATTATTTAATTATTTTTTGGAGCAAATGTGTAAAATCCACTCCGTTACAATCTTTTAACTTAATATTTTAAGTTATATACTAAAAGTATAGTCACATATAATCCTAGATCTTGATAATGTATAGTTTAATTGTATCCGTAATGTGTAGCCTAAAAATTTTCAAATCCTCACTAATACTGCACTTAAAAAATAAAATTAAAGATAATTGAGATTAGGAAAATGATTAAAATGATGAAAATTGAGAAAAAAATAGATAAAACTCAACAATAAACCGGTGATCCAACTGAGAGACGTTTGAAAATCAAGAGACATAAAGGTTTACACATATTAATTTAATTTATTTATATAACATATTTTTACATAATTAACCACAAATTATACAGAATTTTTTGATCATTATTTGGAATTATGTAATTTTATGGCATAATTCCCAATTGTCAAGATTCCATCAGAAAAAAACAATTTTACCACCAAACCAACAATTTATACAAAAATGTAATTATTTATAAAATAAATTAGTCGATTATATGAAAATTTATCTATATTATGTAATGATATCGTTAGTATAAAATTAATTAAGAATTGGAACGGAAGCCGACTGCTGAGCTTGCAATAATTGATGTTGTATTTCAAGTAGATGACATTCTTTATCGTAGTGAAAAATGACCGGGCCAACGAGTGTCACTGCGGCAGTACCGATTATCCAAACTGTCCATCCGGTTACGTTTATTGTCTTCTTTGTAAGCCTTACTAGTGATCTTTTAGCCTTTGAAAGCTTTAACATGAATGATTTCTGGAAATTCTCCTTAGAATCTTCAATTCTCATGATTACACAATAAAAGCAAATTTATAAGCTCGAGTGTATACAATTTTTATGAAATTAAAATTTAAAATATCTTAAATAGTAATGAAGCCAATTAAATATCTTAAAATAATGTAAATAGTCTAGATAACGTGATGAATAAAAATATTCAAATGGGGAGTGACATAATTAAAATAAATTACATAAAGTATGTTTTTATTTTTTAGAAAATGTTAACAACATAATTGTTTTTATTCCATTTATAAATCTGTAAATATTTGTATATTATGCCCAAATTTTACTGCGAATATTGCAGTATCTATTTAACTCATAGTTCTCCCGCTGGGAGAAAACAACACTCCCAGGGTCGAAAACATATTAGCGCTAAAGTCGAATATTTTCAACGTACGACATTACTTTACTATATGTTGTATACTAATTAAACCTACTCAGGTTATTATTAATACGATAGATTTATTAGTTGACTCAAATTAATTAATTATTTTGAAATATATATCGATTAAATTATTTTTCAGGACTTGTTAGGGAGCAGTTTTTTCAGCCGCCTGTTTTTCTAGGACAAACTCCTCCTATATTCCCTGGTAATTTTAAGGACATAAATCACGTTTCAGGTCTTCCAATGATGGGTGTTTTCCCCGGATTCACACCTTTGCAACCTCCTAACATTATTCCTCAAGGTATTATCTTTAACGTCTTTTAGTCCTCTTGTTATTCCTATTTAACTATTTTATTAATATATTACTAGGACTGATGAATGGAATTCCTGGCGGATTGCCCGGCCCCGTTCCGCCGGTTCCTCCAGTACCAGTTCCTATGCCCGCAATCCCAGTGATTCCTAACGAACCTCCAAATATGAAAATTGATTTAAACCAGCACAATGCTTCAGGTGTGAATAACACATCCGCCACCACTGCTCAGTAATTTTTCATTCACCATGTAATTTAATTAACAAATCAATATATATATTAATTATAAATTGATACTTAGCATTACCCAACTAACTTTAATAAGTCTTGATGGATAACTCATCATACCAATGTGATATGAAAATGAAGATAATATACATATGTACGTATAGTATTAGTTATAAGTTGAGTTTAATTTAAGAATTCAGATAATATGGCCAGAATCATGAGTATTCGGAATAATAACTAAATGAAAACCGAATTCTAACAGTCAAATCAATAATACATCGAATACCAAGTACTTGGTTTATAATATAGAATCAATGATGAAGGTAATTATCCCATCCTACTAAGCAACTAAGACGTCGGAATTTCCAGAAAGCCCTAAACTTTAACAAATTTATCACTGAACCGCCGACAGTAATAATTTATATTTTTATATTTGATAAATAATGTGTGCAGAATATTATGAAAAATCTGAGTTTAGTATAACTTTGAGTTGGGTGTAGACTTGGTCTGCTGAGGGTCTGTTTTCTGGTTTGTTATCTGCCATTTGAACCATCAAGTCGTACCAGGGCTTGTAATGGGTCTTAATGAAGGGCGGGGCTTCGTGGTTCTTCCTGAACTTTTCCAGAGTTTCCAGTCGCTCCATCACAGTGCTGAAGCGAGGGCACAGCAACTCCAACAGTATCAGAGCAGCTGAGTATATATCAACCTTCTCCGTGCAGTTCCCACCTCCCTCGGGCGCCGTATAACCTGGAGTTCCTATAACTTGCCCTCTTACACTCACTTGTGTAGCCTACAAATAATTACAACGTTATGTAAATAGTAATAAATGTAAAATAAACTACATAATTGGGTATACAGATCCTGTTAACAATACTGTTTATATATAATTGTGTGTATAAATGAGTATAAGAAACATCGGAGAGAAGATGTTGTTGTACTGTTTTGATCGGTTGGTAAGATGTGGAGTTATTTTCTTGGATGAAACCCACTAGTCCAAGATCGCCAATCTTGAGGTTGTTGCCATCATCTACGAATATATTTTCAGGCTTCAAGTCTCGGTGAATAAAACAGTTCCGATGAATGTCCCGCAGACCCTTGATTATCTGCTTAAACAGTATGAATTCTATTCTCTTGCTCAAGTCGTTTTCCATCACAATCCTATCAGTCCTAACAAACTCATACGCTGTCATACTAATAACTAATAAAAGTATAATTAGTAAGCATATAATTGATAAATATACTTAAAAGTTGTTCAAAATGAAATAACTGTGTAAATTATAAATCTAATAACCCAGTAGGGGCTATAACGAATTTACTGAAGGGATGTAGTACTTGTCAAGCCATTGCCGTAAAGTTAACCCATTGCACATCTCCATTAGTATGAGAAGAACAACTTGATACTGTTTATGATCATTGGCTTTGTTGTGGTTTTCATATTCGTTAATGATTGAAAGCTTACGATCACGTCTCAAGTTATCCAGTTCGAAGTTGACGCTGTTCCTGACACCGCTAGTGTTGGGCATTGTATTATTCGTATCCTTAAATTGAATGTTACTATCCTCAGTATACATATCAATATATCCTTCCCTATTCGCATTGTAGCTACTCAAAAACCTGCTCAATCATTATACAATATCGCTCAACTGTTGATAAATTTACGATAATTATACTAAATTACTACTAACTAGTCTAACTTATGCTAAAGTAAGATAAATTAACTATTAAATTTGGTAATTTAAGATAAAGTAATAATAGTGATACTGTTTATGTTTATTTTTGTTCATTTGTGCAATTTGAGAAAACGAGGGGACGAAATCATCTTGTTGCGGGTTCTTAATATACTGATAAATGATATCTCGGTACTCCTTTATGTAGTTGTTATACATGCCGTTCTTCAGCGTTGAGGAGCCACCTGTGCTTAGAATATCTGACCTGAGTATGTCATTCTGTATAAGGAAACGCAGATTATCGATTGCAGCCATTTGAAGCGGATTTGACATTTGTGCCAGTGGCAGAAAGTGTGGCTCCTCACACCACCAGGTATAGTACCTCACCACGTGTTTGCTATAAATATCCCTGTTTGCAGCCACTTCCCTAAAGTACCTTCTGGAGCTTAAATCCTCGCTGGATTTGAGCTTTAAAAGGACGAACTTAACTGCGTACACTGGATTTCCAGGCTCCAACTTGTGTCTCGCCCTATACACTGATCCGAACCCACCCTTCCCTAACATCTTTATGCACTCAAATGTTCTCAAAAACCGACCATTCTCCAGAAATTTACTCAACACACTATTACGCGGAATCACACTCAATGTCATCTCTTCCTCCACTGATACCGAGCTTGCAGCTGTATTTTCACGCACCAACAAATTATCTTTAACACCGCCAGCATTAACTTTATTCACGTCACTCAATACTTTGCTGGTAGTATTAACTTTATTGGTAGTACTAGACTCATTAGTTGCATTAACAATGTTAACCTTATTTGTATTAACAAAGTTTGTGTTATGGTTAGTAGTAGCAGGGGTGTTAGTGGTATTAATATCTGGGGATTCCTCTATTGGTGAGATTTGCGATTTAAGTTGATTAATTTTCTTGGTGAATTCGAATCGATTATCAGTGATCACGTCTAGTAGGCTACGTTCTTCCATCCAAACCGAGACGGAGCAATCATCATTAATTGAGGAAAGTTCAAGGTTCCCTTCACTTCTGACTCTTCTAATATTGTTAAAATTCTCATTTTCATCTGAAAGCCTATCATCTATTGAGAATTTATCAATTGAAAGCTTACGATCAATTGACACGTCTAGATAGTCTTCATCTCTGAATCTCTGACGTAGAGTTTCTGGGTTCGGGTCCGGGTTTGACTCGTCTGATGAGTCATACAGTTCACTTTTCGAGTCTGACAAATCGGTTCGAGAACCTGGCCATTCTGTCACCAATTCATTTGCCATTTTAGCTCTTGAGTTCTTAATTCTGCGGTAAACCCAAAAAATAGGTGTAAAAATCATTGCCAAAACCCAGGAAATTAACAGCCACCACCACCTTAGTACAAAGTCGGTTGTTCTGTCTAGTCTTCCGAATCCACTTCCGCCATTAAGTTTAAACTTACTTCTATTTATCACTGATGATCCTATTTCGATGATACCGTTTTCTATGCCATCTTTATATATACTACTTTTATACACACCTCTTTTATATGTGGGAACATTCTTCATACTCTTATCGATTGGATTCTTAGCATTTTTATCGATATGAATATTCTTTATACCCTTATCGAATAGTGTTATATTGTTATTACTAATGTAGAGCGACTTGTGAACCAGCTTATTTGATGCAGTTAGGAGTGAGTTGGTTTGGTTGTAGAGAAAGTTTGGTGGTGGTGGGATGTGTACCCTTTCTAACAACTCCAAGGTATATATCCCGCTACGATTACTCTTATATATATAATACACTGATGTTATTGGAAATGGAAACGTTAATGACCCATCAAAACCAGCATCATCCACACTATCATTCGCATTACCAACTTTGATATTATCATCAATTGTATTAATATTGATAGTGTTGGATTGGAAAATAATACGGTTATTTGAGATTCTTATCGATTGTTTAAGTGCGTTTAAAAGTGGTTGATTCGATTGATTTTGTACAGAACCGATTTCAAGCCATTCGAAATCCCAGATGTGTTCGTGGTCCTTCTCAGTAAAGGCTTTGACTGACCAGTTTGTAACTCCGATGTGCAGTTGGTCTCTGCCTCCTTCTGAGTAATTGGGCAAGTAATTAAATGAAAAAGGCTGCTTAGTATCGTTTTCGCGGTCATGCCTCGTGATATATGACCCTGTTTCCTGGTCCAAAGCTATAACCAACGACTTTCTTGAGCCCTCTAGATATACTCCTTCAAGCAAAGGCGTGTAGAACGGCGTATAATTCACAATATCCTTCACATGAACTTGCAGTAACTTCGTGTTATAGTCATCAACATAGTACACATAACCGTCATAACTCGGTACCAAATGGGCTTTCAACTTGTTAAACATATTACTACTATTAGCATTGTGGTTTCCTCTATTGTTAGTTTTAGGATCAGTTTTCGACTTTACATTTCCAGAAAAGGTTGAATTTGAAAAAATCTGATGTGTCATGATCTTAGTTTTATTTAAATTATTAGGCGCAATATCTTCTAGTGAGCACATTTGTTGTCTTTGATGTTTTGTTGGAATGGGTTTCTTAACTCTGAGCAAATCCTCAGTGAGTCTTGTTGCCCAAACCAGCTTCTTCGACAATGATGTTCTATAAGCCAAACCTTCAACGTCTAACACCAACAGCGAAACTTCCTCTACACTGCTCAGTTCAGTGCCAGATGGCACCTTTAACTCAGTTCCCAAAGTCATATCTGGGTAACTTGCATACACAGAATCATCAACTGAGGCCTTGGCAAATGATAGAAATAGTGGTTTGATTTTAGAATTTACCCTTGCTTTGGTCACGGAAAGGTTCTCGACAGTAAAATCAGTGTTAACAGGAATTAAAAGCCCCAAAATTATATATGTTAAAATCCAGAATATTACACATTGGACAATTTTATTCCCCTTCCAAATCTTACCACAGAATCTATTCAATCCACCGGAAAATCTATTTAATCTAGAATTTAATTCAGTTATTTTATCCTTAATTCTAATCAATCTGTTGTTGAATCCGATAGATTTATGGTCACATTTATCAACGTCATAATCAAACTCGTTTTTTTCACAAAATTTTTCCAAAATTTTAAGTCCGAATCTATTTCTACACAATCTTATATTACAATTTCTTAATCTTTTATTATCTTCATATAATTTATTATTATCTTCATTTAATCTTTTATTATCTTCACATAATTTATTATTATCTATAGTATCACTATTTCGATATCGTTTTGGGTCAAATTGGGATAATTTAACCTCTTTATTATCAAAGTCACAGTTATTTACGTTTATAACATTATTGTAATGAAAATCATCATTAGTATGGCTATTGTAAGGGCTGGGATTGTAATTGCGTTCACTAATGCCTTGGGCGATTAGTGAATTTTGTAGAAAATCGAGAGGTGGTTGGGATTCCATACCTATGGTACGCTATTGTGCAATTTTAGGGTGAGCAATTGCACCATTCTTCGGTATGAAATGGGCGGAACCAGAGCCGTCAACCCTTCGGCATAGAATGATGAAGTTTTGAATATATACAGAGGGAAGGCGTCAATCTCCAACTTTCAGCCCGTACAGAGGCGACAAAACGTTATCCAAACTCATTGAAACTGATGAAAACTCTGCTGATAAATTAACCTGTTAAAGACGATAGCAGAGATGCAATTATAAAATTGATGTAAGAATTAGGCGGATTTTTATTTAAAAATAAATTAAAAATTAAAATCTCCAATAAAGAAAGCGACGAAATTCACATAAAACTTTTACTAATCTTCTCAATCTATACATTTTTCCCACTTTATAACATTACACCTTTTTTTACATTTTTTTACAAACTCAATTGAATATCTGTCAATTTAATTTATTTTATTAATTATCAATTGAATAAAGGTTGTTTTTAAAAAAAATCTACTAATTTTCTAATAGATTACTTCCTTTTATGTAATCTTCCACTTACACCAAAAGGCACTTAATTATACCCAATTTATCCCCTAGCAATACTCCATTATTATACAAACTATATACTATTTTCTATCTACAATGTGTATATAATATTACTTTATTGTGGAAGTCAGTTGTTAGTCAATAACATCAGTTTTATCTTCACCAATTAAGCAAAAACAATAATTTTATTTACCTAACACTTTGATTTTTGTTTTTAATTAATATCTAACTGTTGTTTTTATTCTTTAGAATTTCTAAAATTTCTTCATCAAATCCCCAGTAACATTTTTATTTAATCAATTATGATTGTTAAATTATTTTATTTTTATTAAATTAATTTATACTATTATTGTATTATTTTATATTTTATAAATATTTTAATTTTTAAACTCCTTTTGGAATTTCTTAACCACATCAGATTTCATACATTAATTAATAATAATAAATGGCGACAACTGTAAAAAGCGAGAAGCGTAAATTTACGCGTTGGGGGAGGATTGATGACGGAAAATCATTGATTATTCACAATTCTACCAAATCATTCTTAAATGAGTTGAAAATGCTATCGAATAGAGCTTATAACGTATCTGATGAGGAACTTGGCTGTCGCTGGGGCCCAGAGGAGGATAAGCCCTTCCTTCCGCCTCCTTACGTTGACCTCCCACCTGGTCTAACTCCTGCCCAAATTGACCAGTTCCTCCGCGAGCAGCGTCACGATGAACTTGCTCGCAAGATTACTTCCGGCGAACTTGAGTTCGTAGACGCTGAAATTAGGCCTCCGTCCCCTCCTCCTGTCTACGACAAGAACGGCAGTAGAGTTAACACTCGTGACGTTAGGGTAAAGAATTCAATGAATGAGGAGTACAACAGGCTGGTAGAGTTCCTGCTGAAGAATCTACCAGGATTTGTAGCCTCAGCTGACTACAAACCACTCAAAAAAGTCAGGAAAATCATCATTCCACTCGACAAAGTATTTTACTTATCATTTACTCTATTCTATTCCAAATTATTACTTAACTATATTCCATTTATGGCATTAATTTATGTTTTAGTACCCTGAATATAACTTTATGGGATTGGTCATTGGACCTCGAGGCTGTAATCACAAGCGTTTGGAGGCAGAGAGTGGCGCTCAGATAAGTTTGAGGGGTCGTGGTACGGTTAAGGACGGGAAGAACAGAGACCACCAGACTGACGAGGACGCAGCAATGCCTATGCATGTTCACATCACTGCAGATCGTGAAGAATGCGTGCAAAAGGCTGTTGAGCTTATCGAGCCTCTTCTCGACCCCTTCCACCCGAAACATGAAGAGTTTAAGCGTCTTGGCCTCGAACAATTAGCTTTAGTTAATGGGGTGGCTCTTGGCATTGTTGATATCGCAAGGTGCAGTATCTGTGGCGCTTCAGGCCATAGAGCCTATGAATGCCAGGATATGCCAGCATCTTCAGTTCCAAGAGCTGAAATTGTATCTATACTACTCCTTACTATATTTTTTACGTATTCATATGCTTATATACTTATTATAGTAGTTAAATATTGTAAATTAGTTGATATAATGTTATAGAAATGTGCATTATGTGGTGATATGGGACATATAACTAGTGATTGTAAATTGGCAAAAGGCATTAACGTTTCACATTTAGTACTACAACAATATCAAGATACCAATAACATACAACCTGTAACTCTTATACACTTACTTATATATTTATGTACTCTACTATTATTAACTATATAATTAACATAATAAATGTGTAGGAGGTAAAATCGGTGGTAGGGGTTCCAGCTGATCCAGAAAGCGCTCAGAGATACCAACAGTACCAAATGGCCTACTATCAACAACAGTATCAAACGTTACAGTACCAACAGTACTATAACCAAATGCAACAATACTATGCAAATCCTCAAACACAACAAAATCAAACATACGTTCAGCCAAATCCGTATATACAACCAAACACCTATCAATATATGCAATATGTTCAGCCAGTACAACCTGTAGAATTAACACAAACACAGCCACCAATGCCTGATAACATGCAACCTCCATTGCCTGATCAGACTCAACCACCACTACCAGATCAAGCACAGCCTCCAATGCCAGACCAAATACAACCACCTTTACCACAAGAAGATGGTATAGCACCACCTTCCTAATTTTATACACTATTTTACTCTTTTCCACTATTATATATATTTTATACATAATGTATATGTATAGAGTATTATGTACAGGACTAGTTGTTGAATTCAGGTCTAAGAATATTCTTAACTATATTTAAATCATTTTCATCCTCATGTATCACTTCATTCGGTTCACGAACTAGTTTAGAAAGTGTTTTTGCCAGTGAGCTTTTTAATTCTTTTACAGGGGTTTTATCAATGTACACCACTGGAAACTTGTTTGATAACCAAACATATATATCCAACACCTAAACGATTTATTTATATCATTACATGTTCATTACCTCATACAGTAATTCCAAACGCTTTATTTCACTATTTTTACACAAGTTATTGTCCAAGTTATCATCCAAATTATTATCGAGATTGTTATCCAGATTATCATTTAGATTACTGGAATTTGTAGTGTTGTGGGCTAAAAAATCTGCTTGGATAATGTTTGAGATTTTGACCGAATTGAGTAGTGAGTGACTAGCAGCAAAGGCTCTAACAATCAGCGAAACCAGTGTTGATCCCATTGGAACCATTAAATACTCTTTTAAGATGTCGAATGGTAAGTTTATACCTTCTAAACACCTTGAAACTGAGTTAATCTGTGCAAAATCACACATCATAAAACCCTGACCAACTCTCCCAATAGAACCAATCCTACAGCACATTACACTACTTAATATGGCAATACATAGTAATATATAGTAATATATAGTAATATAGTATATCACTATATAACTAGTGAGTGTGTAAAGCTAATCCCCAGGTGGGAATAGAGGAATAACCAGTGTCGATGAGATACAATTTTGTAATGTTTAATAATGAATGCTGTTCTCCTGTGAAGTGTTTAAGTGATGAATAAAAAGCTCCAATGGTATCTAGTGGAGGCGAAATTACAGCCTTTTCAATTTGAGTTACTTCTTGAGCCATTACTTCCCTCAAAGTTGGCAGGTCCTGCTCCCTAACACAGGAAACAAAACCTTCAGAACTAATTCCAAACCTGCCTGCTCTACCAGCAATTTGATGTACTTCAGACACTGTCAAAGGCCTTGAAACATTTCCATCAAACTTTGTTAATCTGTAGAAAATCACACGCCTGATTGACACGTTAACACCCATCCCAATCACATCGGAAGCAACTAACACCCTTGTCAGTCCTTTATTAAATCTTTCTATTTGGTCATATCTTGTTTCTGGTGGTAATAATCCATACACAATACTCGTTACACATTCTTCTTTCTGCACATTTTTTATAAATATATTTGTATTTAGTGTGTAGAATATTTGTAAATGTGTGTAATAATAGTTAACAAGATACGGACAAGGTATTCCAGGAGTATTTGGTAGATTCAATGATGTTGCGTAAGTTAAAAGCATCATAACGTGAGAAACAGACAACACAATCACCAGGTTCCAACTCGGAAAGCCCAACAGCTTTATCCATAACCTTTAAATTACACAAGCGTTCATGTTCAAATATCTCCAACTACGCCAATTGCACATTAATACTAGTAATAGTAATAGATAAATGGTGTAAAAGGTACTTTATCTCCTCTAATATTGGCGAGATTGGCAGTAATAGAAATACAAGATTTACTACCACAGATGTGTAATTCAGGAACCTAAATCATATATACAATTATATATAATTAGTGTTAGTAGTAAATAAGTATAAAAACGTGTACATTGAGTGATAAAAACGCTTTGGTCCAAGAATATCCTCGTGTTAAGTCACCAACCATTTGCATTTCGTCCAAAACAGCCACTTCAAATGTTCTTTCAAACGGTATCATCTCAACAGTACATGAAACATGTGGCTACAACATTTTCTAAGGCGTTATCACCGATGGGTGTATTATTTACTTAACTACATAAAACTGGGTAACGTAATAGTGAGAATTGCGAGTGAGGATACCTCACCATTATCGACAAGTTCTTGGCCAGTTAATAGAGAACATTTAACTCCAGAATTGTTAATCGTGTTAAACATTTCCCAAGCAAGTAAACGTAAAGGAGCACAATAAATACCCGAACCGGAAGATAAAAGAGCTTTTATAGAATCATGAGTCTTCCCACTGTTTGGAGGTCCAACATGTAAATACACATTTCTACCAATAGTAACATCGTTACTACAGAGACCACTGGTGTTATTGGAGAAATTAGTGTAATTATGGTATAAATTTGAA
This sequence comes from Theileria parva strain Muguga, assembly GCF_000165365.1. Lineage (NCBI taxonomy): Eukaryota > Apicomplexa > Aconoidasida > Piroplasmida > Theileriidae > Theileria > Theileria parva. The sequence continues at coordinate 2,397,535 of NC_007344.1, read as the reverse complement.
ATTTTAGAAAAGTCCTAAAAAATATAAATACCCTAAAAAACTATAAAACTACGCTAAAAACACAAATCTAGGTAAAAATGATAAAATTAATGTAAAAAATATTGGATTACGGAGAAATGTTTGAGATTGTTGAAGGTGATGAAAACATTTGGGAAGTTATCCTTGATAAAAGTCTCTATGAATTTGAGAAAATCAAGGTGTAAATCCTCGTCGAAATTGTTTTCATTTAGTAAAGCTAAATTTTGTCTGAAAAAGGACTTAAAATCGTTTGATTTGTCCAGGTAGCTTATTAAGCTATTCCTGAAATCGGAATTTTTAATAAAAAACAGAGGAATCCGGAGATTTTGGTCAAAATTACTTATATTACAGGTATTTGCCAAGTTAATTATGGCGTTATTTACTAGAATCTTCTCCTTCTGTGTGAAGGGTAACAAATTATAACATTTGTCATATTCTTTCTCAAATGTTGTAAAACACCTTCCAAACGTTTTTAAATTACAAAAAACTCTGCGATACAATAACATTACCAATATTGATACATGGTTATTATGTTATCAGGTGAATTTATAATTTTTATTAATTTTATTAATTTACAATAATTTTAAGTATTTTACAAATAAATTAATTTTTTAAATTTTACTAGTTTCTATACTTCATAATTGTTGTTATATCTATATACTAGTAGTTTATCATGAATATTTTGTATAATGTGCAGAAATTTCCACTTGTTAATTATATTAAAATGTGTTAATTATACTAATTTGTGCGATTTGGTTAATGTTTTATTAATTTGGTTTAAATTTGTTTACGCACTTTGGTGCTTTTAAAAAATTCTCCGGATTCTCACCCTATCTTTACATTAAATATCTATTATTAAGCTTTAAATTTGATAATTTTTTCCAATTTTTAGTTTTACATTTACACATTAAAATTTAGTGTTTAGATTGTTCAACTTTATACGTAATATAATGGTTATGCCTAAATTGCCTTTAATTGTACCTAAAAGGGCTTCACCTCCTGTTAAACCCAGTGATAGCACTTTTAACGCTAGTAATACTGCTAATGTAACTGGAGATAATCATTTACCCTCAAACCCCCTAAACTCAGACAATAATTCCACTAACTTTAATTCCCAGAAATTAACAAAACTAGTCTCAAATTCTACACTAAATTTAAAAAAATCCCCTTCAACTCATGGCTCAGTAAATACTGCCAATAATAGTAATAATGGGAATGAGAATTTTTATGAAGATTTATCTTTAAGGTTAAACAGTTCAACTATACTGTCAGATTTAAACGCCACACCTAGCTATCAAAATACTACTACCACCACTAATAATAATAAAGAAGACGAAATGGAAGAAGATGAAGTTGGTTATACTCCTTGGTTGAAAGTTGAGAAAAGAATCAATGAAATTAGATCCTTTTACTCCCACATGAACCGTAACACCCCTAACGCAACTAATAACACAAGCAATACTACTAGTAGTAATAAGGATGGCGAGAAAAAAAGTGTGTATTCGAATTATGGAACTAAATATATAGAAGATGGATGGAATAAGGAAGTAGATCATCCCTTGAAGTATGCAACAATTCAGAAATTAAAGGCAAAAAAATCATATGAAAATGATTTTAAGGATAACTGGAAGTTTGTAAACGGCTTTTTAAGGCCAAGGAGAAAACCTTTCACAAGCATTTCAGAAATGTCAAAGTATTACAATAAAGTTGACGCTAAGGATCAATATGAAATGATAAGATTACTGCTGGCGTGTAGAGATTTGGAGCGCTTAATTGAGGAACAACACACTGTTTTGGACATGCTAGACCATGATTTAAGAGAAGCCCGTGATTCATTTTCGGATTTAACAAATGCATTTAATGGCCAAAAATTGTTCGGATCTGGTCCCAAAAATGAACCTCAATATCCTACAGCTGACGTACCACTTTTCATTAAAGGGAGATTATCACTATTACCCAATCAATAATATTTTAATACACCATTTACCCATTTATTTCACTTAATTTTGTAAGTATTTATGCTATTTATAATATTTGTCGGTGATCAATAAAATTTTGGCATATACTTAATTTTTACCTAATTTCCTTATTTAAAATTCAAATTCTCGTACAATTTTTTGCATTAATGGGCAAAGATCACACCAATGATGTAATAATAATGTAGAATTAGTATTTGTACAGTGAATTTTATCATAAAAAGTATTCAAATTTGATTAAATAAATTATGTACAAAATTAAATAAATTGATAAATATATAATAAGTTCACGTGAGTAAAAATGAAAATTAATACAAAAAATAGGCGTAAAATCTGTTAATTTTGTTTGTAATACAATGAACTTTATAGATCCAAGTATCTGGTATGATATTGAGTCAAGTACAGAGTTAGTACAGACGAACCAGTATTGTGTACTTGCTTTAGGCACTTTGTTCATTTTCTGAATTTACACACATAAAATCAATAATCCAGTCAATATTGTTAATAATTAAGATTATTTACTAATTAACAACGATGTTAACAATTATATATCAAAGTTGTGTAAAATCCAAGTACAGCAATTTTTCAAAATAGGTACAGATTTTCACACCTTATGGGGAGCCACGCAAGCGCTGTTGATTCCTCAAAAATTTTAACAATTATCAATTCCAGGCACTAATTTGATCTTTTTCATACAAATTGTGCCAAAATCTTTCATAATTATCAAATTATTTAATAGTTTAATATTAATTCTTGTACTATACATTCACTAGCGCTCTTTCGCTTCTATTCTCATTTTTTTGTAAATTATTCATAAAATTATTATTTCGCTGTAAATTATAAAAACAAGACACCGTAATCGTTTTTTCTACAATATATTGAACTTTTCTGCAATAAAATAAAATTTGTCGTAATTTCATCAAAGTATACTGAATAGATGGAAAACTTAGATAAAAACATGGATGAAGAAGTAGTAGATAACACTTATTTGAGGGTAAAGAGGCGTTTTTTTGAGCGCGTCGGGGTGATATTTTCAGTGTTTAACATCGCAACGTTTTTGGAGTACTTTAACCTCCAAATTCTCCCCTCGTCTATGCGAGGGCTTGAAATGTCTCTATTCTTCACTTCAAAGGATAATTCAATGCTCACTATGGCAGAAAACCTTGGACTCGTGTGCTTCATACCGATCTGGGGTGCTCTCTGCGATAAAATCGAACTCCAATACATTTTAATCTTTGGAATTATTCTAACGGGGCTTATCAACATATGGTTATCAACAATTTCAAACTACACTCTGGTATCTATTATTCATACTATTATTATAGTATATAGCTAAGTTTAATAGTGTAAGGTTATCTGTGTGGTTAGTATTATTGTTGTAGTGTAATAATCATCCCCACTCCTACACGCCATTTTTCATGTCTTATTTTCCTACACACACTTACACACTAACATATAATATTAATAATATAACGCTGTTTAGATATTAATATTGCGTATATTCAATGGCGCGTTGATGGGAAGTGTAACGCCATCAGCGCAGAAGTTTATAGCGACGAATCTACAAAATAAGCTGGCATTTGGATTTGGAATTTTACACGCGGTGATGTGTTTTGGAAGAATGATCTCAGGTCTAATTTCAACGACCTATTCAACAGACACCTACAGAGACATTTACGGGTGGAGAATTGTTTTATTCACCTATGGTGTCGTTACGTTGGTTACGTCACCAGTTCTATTCTTCATACCCAAGGTCAAACGTATTGATAATAATACGACGGGCGAAAAGATTAAACTTTCTCATAAAATCAAACAATTGGCACATTACTTATTCTTTATCATTAAAGAATCGTTAAGTAATACCACCTCTATCTTATTAGCTGTATTGGTATGTCATACATTAACACCAACTATACTATACATTATCACATTACTTACTATGTATGATAGTTTTAATATATTAGATACCCCTATTGGGGATTGTAAAGAGGAGCTAATAATGATTTTAGAACTTTTTTAGTGATGGGCCGTTTGTGGCGTTTAATTATGTGACTTTATTAATTCAGTACATGAGGCTTTCAAATACCGTATCGGCAATTACTACGGGGCTAACCATTTTGGGTGGTATTATTGGCGGAATTATTGGCGCTTTCGTTTCTGATCATTTTGATCGTAAATGGCCTAAACATGGACTATTAAATATAGGTACTGCGCCAGGGGGATGATTTCTGCTATAACATACATATTTACTCTTTCCACACTATTGTAGCACTAACAAACTATTACTATACTCTTATTGTATTATAGCATTAATATGAGATATAGGTATACTAAATGTTGGGATAAGAATAATAACGTTTATGATATCGTTTTTGGTAATAGATGTGACGAACATCAAGCGTCTGTACCCACTTTTGGCGATCTGTCTCATCATTAACGGGATGACCTTTATGACCGTAAGCTGCGTTGATCGCACTCTTCTCGCCAATGTAGTCATGCCTTCAGTCCATTCTTCATCAATATCAATTGTAAGATTTCACTAAATACTTATTACACCATATGCTACTAACGATAATAAATTGTAAAATGTTGTATAGATAAGATGTATTGGAGGAATATTGAGTGCTGTGATATTTAACCCTGTGTTGGCGAAGTTGAACGAAGGCGTTTTCCACTTCGAATCCTCATCATTGGCAGTCGCACTCATGCCCTTCAAACTCATTAAAAAGAACTCTGACGCTCTCAGATACTCAATCTCAATCATTTCTCTAGGAACCACTGGTGTCGTTTTAGTGCTCTACATTGTATTACATTTCACATACGGTATGAAATACTCCATTAAAATTATTTTATAAAATAACTAGCTTTAAAGAACTAATTAATCTTGAATTTAATCATAATAGTATTATTTAAGTATCAGTTTGGCTAAGTATTAAATTTGTTATATGAAATATTAGCGAGTAACGTAATAAAAATAACTGTTTAGGGAAAGATTGTGAAAAGATAAAGCAAAGAATCGGGAAGGAATCCGGTTTATTCGAAATCAAAGAAATGGATGATCCGACTCCATAAATCTCTCGATATGCATTTTTTAATCATTATTGATTAGTTAAAGGAGGATTGAGGAAAGTATATTTAAAAATAAAGCTGAAAATACCAATGTGTATTTTGTGTGGCAATCAGTGTAATAAACGATAACATTGTCGTCTTGACAAAAGTGTAAATAAAATTAATTTACCTCAAAATTTATTTAATAAATCTATTAAATAATTTTTAACATATTCACTAACACAATATAATATAAACTAAATAATATAACTTAAATAAGGGTTCACAACGAATTTGTTGAATAAATTTGTTAAAAATTGATAAAAATAGAGAGAGATACAGGAAAATCATTAAAATAGATGTTAAATGAAAATTCAGAATTAAAAATTTTGGTAATTATTCAATTTTTAATTCTTTGTTCAGATTTTCGTTCCTTGCGATAATGACCTCTTCAAAGAAAGACACGGGAAACTTGTTAGACAATGGCTAGTTTACGTTTCAGAATATTATAATAAGAAAATCAACTTCAACTTCACTGAAATTAATATAATTCATCAAAAAATACCACCTCTCAACGACGTTCTAAAATATAACGGTAACCTTCCACCATCAACTTTTATTATGCCGTTATTATTGCTATTTAATATACTATTGTTATATAGTACTATATACCATTGTAGGATTATTGATAACTGGTGGATTTGCCTCGATAGGACATAAGGATCCTTGGCTTGGCGAACTCAGACACTTGATTCGGCTACTCTTTGTACATAAATTTCCCATGTTTGGGATTTGCTTCGGATTCCAAGTCATTTCACAGGTACTGTATCACGGCTAATGATTCCCCTACTTCCTACGGGGGTCTTAGTTTTATCCCTTAGATAGATATAACTAAGTATTAATTTTTCATAAATTACTTTAGGCACTGGGTTCTTCATATTTACTAGCGCCTTATGGGTTCAATTTCTTTGCATTGGACTATAAGCTCGAGCCAAAAGCCTCTGCGTTTTTCAAACCATTTTTCAACTATTACCATAGGTATCTCAATACTTACACATACATATTGATAAACACTTATCACACACGGTCATTGTAGATATGAATATAATAACAAGTTGAATGGGAATAAAACTAATAATGGTGTAATTGATTTAAATAAAGGTAAAAAATTATTCTTAAATAAATGCGTTGTAGAGAATTATAATAGTATCATTGGATTATTTTCTCATAATGATGTTATCACATCGTTGCCTGATGGCTCGAATATTGACTATGGTTCTTATGAGGATCAAAATCGCACTGAAATTGATGAAGCGTTGTCTGATTTAGTCGTGACGAATATTTCATCGTCTGACAAGTTTCCTATTTTAGGTTATCTTGCCGGTGATAGTAAACGCACTTTTATTCTATCACTACAACATCATCCTGAATTCCATACATCACCAGGTTTGTCGCTGCGGATCTTCTTCCCAGCTTTACTATTCTAATTTTCCACACTATACCAGTTACATAGCCTTAATTATCCATATTTTATTGTTATTAATGTTATGATTAGGTCTTACTTACTTTAATGATGTACTGAGTCTGAAGCTGAGCCAAGGGCTGATGAGTTCAGACCAGTTTGAGAAGAACATTGAAATGATAAAGATGTTCAACGAGTCAAACTCAGGCAAAGTCTACGGACTAATGACACTCTCTCTATTCTCAAATGGATACATTAAACCAGAACAATAAAACAATTTAATATTTGTTTGACTGGGAAACGCCCAGTCATTAATCTCATCAAAATTCACTATACATTACAATACTAATACAAGTATACTAGAGTTCTTATCTAAACATCACATATTATATAATTTGCAAAATTGAACATGTTAATTTTAAACCTTACTATCAACACAATTAGTAGTGTTAACCATAACCACTAGGTTACATATTTATGAAATCAGGCATATCTAAATCTAATGTGAGACCGTGAGTTGTTGGGTTGTATGTCGCTGTTTTCACTGTCTTAACTGCTCCAGGAGTTGCACTCAAATTGTCTCCTCCAGCTCCAACTAAAAATTCCATCCCCTCTTCGTCCTCACCTTCTAGAGTTTCGCCCTTGTGTGACTTTACCTCACCAACTTTCTTACCGTTAGAAATTATCTCAACATTAATCTCATTCAGTCCCTTATCGTCTATTGTAATATCAGTACTACCAGTGTCCATATAGCTTTTTTTATCTACTAAACGAATTGGAACATTGCCAACAACGTCTTTAACAGTAAGTTGCGATGTTAAGAGCCAGTATTGACCATTATAAACAGGCACATCAGAAACTGGTACAATATTATCAAGTGAAAAATCAGCAACCCAGCCGTATTTATCTCCACACCAAATAACCCTGCCCATATCAAATCCCATCCTCATTAAAGCTTTCGCCGTAATTAAAACATGGGCTCTAATTATAAAATTTGGATATTCCAACGCGAATTTCCTCTCACTCATTACTATACTAGCACCTTCACCATTACCAGTATTAATCTGGTAAACTATACGGTCGTAATCGTATTCATGTATAATATTAATTGATTCCAGAGAAGGTATGTCATTTAGTGCTGTTAATTCTGGTACGAAATTATCACCATCATATACTAATCTCCCTTCGCCAGGTTTTAACAAAATATTCGTAGGCTTATCAATCTTATCAAACGGTGCATAACCACCTGAATAATATATACCATTGTACTTTCTTAATCCTACAAATACACTTCCAACGACATCTACTTTCATATATCCCTCTAGATCAGGTACCAACTCATTAATTTTACCCCTAAATTGTTTAAACAAATCTTTCTTTATTGGATTAAGCTTATACTTACTGACTAATTGCTTGATAACATATTGTAGTATATTGGTTTGAATTGGTAATCTGAGTTCATTCGGGGATTCCATCATGAATGGGCATATAAGTTGGTGTATTGATGATGCCATACCGGATTGTATAATTTCAATACTTCTAAATTCACCAAATACATTTGCTATTATTTGTTTTATATCCAATTCATCTTTGGCTTTTTTTAATTCTTTTATTAGTCTCTTCACTAAGGTCTTTTGGGTATAGTAACAATGAATACGATGAGTTATTTCTGAATGTAGCATTAAGCGATCAACAAAATGCGGTAACATCATTGCTTCCTCTTCAGGTGTCATCTTCTTCTTAAATACATTCTTCACTTTCTTTAAAGGATCATACCATTTCTTATTACTGTTTTCTGAGTCGGAATTACTATTGGACTTAGATTTGGTGCTTTGAGATTCACCTGTCTCAGCATTAACCTTTTCAGAATTGACATCGTCATTGAGCTCCAATAAACTGGATTTTGAGCTACTATCAGTTAAGGGTTTTGTGGGTTTAGACTCGTCGGCTTGCCTATTTTTGCTCTGCCTATCTCCATTTCGAATAGTACCATTATTATTATTAATATTAGCAGGTTTTGTAAGACTAGGGCTATTAAAAGCTCTCAAACCTGAACTTGCCGGAGAATATGATGAAAAAATATTATTTTTAAGCTCGAGACTCTCATCTAACTGCAATAAACTAGTTTTTAAAATGTTAGAGCTAGTATTACTACTATTATTAGGAATTTGCAAGTAGGAGGGGTTTCCAAAGGCTCTTGTACCACTACCTGCTGCACATGGTATACCACTTTTACCAAAACCTGATCTTGAAGTTGAAGTTGATTGCCCAGATGCACTATTAGTAGATAAATCCTTATCTGTACTTGAATCTTTACCACCTGAATTTGAATTCGGATTTGAGTTTGAGTTTGAAGTTGAAGTAGTTTCTTGGTTCTTTTTTCGGTTACAACAACCTAAACAATCGAGACAACCACCGGAGCCACCTTCTAATCCCTCATCCAACTCCAAATAACTATCCTCCACATCCTCCAAATCATCATCCTCACCATCATCTAAATCCTGTTCCATCTGTAATAGAGTGGGTGCCCCGACATGTGGTCTCACAGTAAGATTAGCCACACACCTTCTGCAAGTATCAGATGCAATTCTTATGACATCTAGTGGATCCATGGACGTACTCTCTATCATCCTCATTATTCTCAAAACCTTCTTCTTTTTAAGGAGGAGTGAATAATCTTTACATTCCTTGTTGTTGTTGTTTAATTTTGACACACATCCCAGATGTAACATTTTTAAACCTGCACAATGTTGTAAAACCATTTCAGTCGCCATATCAGCTAAACTCCTTTTATTGACCAAAAACGATAGTAGGAACATCTTCCTAGCAATATTCTCGCTTCGGTCTGATATATTAAACGTTTGCGAATCTGATTGTGACCACAATGATAAGAATATGGTAATATATTGTATGATTGGTATTGGTATGGATGCTTTGGTAATAAATGAGTCTTTAAACATTTTCACAAGCTGATGTACGGTTTCCAATGTACCTTTGTATTTTTTATCATCATATATAACATAAGTGTTAAAGTTGTTATTAACCTGTCTAAAATTAGTTGGGGCCCTAATAATACCACGAAATAGTAAATTTTTAAAGAATTTCCTTAATAATCCAATGATACCATGATGATAACGCTCGACTAACTCTTGTATAAAGAATATGAGTTGTAACGATAATGAAGTTGCTGGTAGAAATTGTTTAGTTAAATTCATTACATATCCATTGCTATCAGTGTTGAGATATCGGAAAAGACTACCAAAAGTTTTAGAACTGGTAATTTTTTTCTGTTTAGAATTCTCGAATGAGTGCAATGCTAAATGTATTGATCGTATCATAATGATAGTGTTAACACTCTGGTAATACACATTGTAATCTTTATTTGCCAAATTGGTCAGATCAGTAATAACATTAATAACATCCAAGAATTGGTGATCATAACCAACACTACCACTAACTCTACCACCATTACTAGTGGCAAAGACGTGGAATGGTATGATTTGTTCAGAAGTGTTTTCAGGATTTACTGATTTTCCAGGTTCATGATAACCACTCATAAACATATTATAAAATTTTTTATACGTATTTCCCATTCCTTCCAATTTACTCCTCACGTCAGTGTTCTTTTCTTCAGAAGTATTATCAGCATTATCATTGGTGTTATCAGCAGTATTAGTGAAAAGAGATTTTTCATTTTCAACATCATTACTAGGCATCCTGGAATTGTATCTGGCACGTCTAAGAATTTCTTCCCTCTGACGCATAGCTTTTTGAAAAGTATCACTACCATTAAGAGCATCCTCAAAAGCTTGTTTCTCACGCTCCGCCTTCTGTTTATGTACCTCCTTACTTTGCTCATCCAATACACGACCCATTTGATCACGTAAATATTCTTGACGATTCTTATACTGCTTATGTGGATCTTTATATTGTTCACGTCGGCGTTTTTCATATTCTTCTTGACGTCGCCTGTTGTAATCTTCGATTAGACGTCTGTTAGCTTCTCGTAACTCGCGCTCTCGTGCATCAGGGCCAACCTCCAACATTGAAGGTTCAACTATATTATATTTTAAAATTAGTATAAATTAGGCATTAAATAACTAAATTATTAATATATTACCTATATCATCACTATCTTCTTGTAAAAATGATTGTGAAGGTTTTTGATTGGTGAATTGTGACTGTATTCTCAACTGTACATTCCTGGGTGAACTTCTATAAAAGTCTTCCCTCGTTATTGCATACATTATGCTTAATAATACTCTCTGTGCATATGTATCAATTAATAATAAATCTTCAGTATGGAACAATTGCACCCATTTTAAAAATTGTGCCAATCTTTTACCAACTGTTCCCTTTTTACCAACACCTTTCTCAGTCGTTGCTACCTTATCATTGTCATACAGTGTTTGTATACACTTAGTATCACACAATGACATGAAACCATAAAATTTCTTTTTACCAAGGAACAATTGTGGTTCTCTAACACCTTCCATAACCATTGATAAGATGATAGAAAGTGAATGAATAGCAACTTGAGAGCTTGGTGGTGATGGCAAAACAGTACCATTTTCCACCATTAACATGAATTTTCCAACTAAACTAGGGGCAACTTTACTAAAAGTAGTTACTTTAGACCTTGAGGCTTCCATGTAATAACGTTCAAAATTCTTAATTAGCCATAGATTTCCTAACCCCGGCACTAAATTATGATAATTTGGGGCTATATATAAACCAGATTGTTGTTCAAATGAACGTATTATCTTATCGGAAAATTGATTTTCCCTAACAATTCTCTGACAAATATAATCATTATGAAATAGTTCTAACTTTTCATATACTAATTTCCTACTTTCCTTCATCTTTTTAGGTTGTTTGAATTTACCATACAATTCAGGCTCCTTAGTGTATTTACGTATTTCCTCTATAAAAGAGGCTTTTGCAGTAGGCGTGGAATTCAAATACCAGTTTTTATCGTATCTTTTAACCTTATCTCCATCCTTTTTTAATAGTTGGTTCAAAGCATATTGTGATTGGAAAACCTCTTGTAATCTCAAATATACTAAAGGATGGACCTTTTGAAGTTTACCTACTTCGCCATTATTTAACATATTCACTACGTTTGCGGATTCTTTACTAATGTACAGAGTTAGATCATGTTGTATTCTTAGTTTACGCTTGGTCATTCTACGTAATTTGGATTCTTTATCTGTTAATGTTTGTATTATACCACCCATTACTTTAGGCTTTTCAAATTTAGGTTCTAATACATGTGCTGATCTATTATATTCAAAAGATGTTGCCACTGGGATTTGTGTTCCACTCACTTGCGATTTTCGGGGTATACTATTGCCCAGACCCTGTGTAATTGATGGGTCTAATTTTGATTTTTTCACCGCTTCTACCTCATTTACATCAAAATCGTCCGATGATCCTGATCCCGATTCCGCTGTCATTGTAGGTGAATTCGGTGGTGTCATTTTTTTAACTCCATTATTACCGGTATTAGGGTTTAACGGATTAGGGCTAGTGGTATTCGTAGTACTATCAGCGGTGTTAGTTTTTGTAGTACTATCATTACTGTTAGTTTCGGTAGTATTAGTATTAGTATTAGTATTGAATGGTAGATTATTGAAATCAACATTGTCAGAAATGGGTCTAAGTAATCTTTCGCTAAATGGTCCAATCTTCTCATCTTTATCCTTAGTTTTAGTCAAAATAGGGGTGGCTTCAGATAGTTTAGGTTTATTTTTATCATTCGGGTTAATTGGCACAGGTTTAACAACTTTAGGTTTTTCTTTTAAAGGGGTATCTAGCAAAGGGGTTTTATCCGTCGGCTTATTTTCTTCAGATTGATCATCTGAAGGATATTTTGTTAAAGGATTAATTGGTCTTCGTTTATGAGTTTCTAGATCCGTGAATCTGCGATTGCGTTTATCTTTTGATAGTTTTTTCCTCGTGTAAACCTCTGAATCTGTTCTAAAGGGCAATTCAACATCACTATCATCTCCACTGCCATCACTGTCACTATCATCATTACTACTGCCAGTGGTACTGTTTTGAAAAGATTTATTTAATTTGTTTCTTGGAACTTTCGACTGAGAGCGTCTCCTGGACTGTTGAGCTAAGTTAACGCTATGTTTAATGAGTTCAGGGTTTACACCGGGTGGTAAACCCGGATTTATACTAGCCAACTCACACCCAACACCTCTCACATTATAAAATACTAATATTATCAATATTAGACATATTAGACGCCAATGACCTATAACATCATTACATTAACTGTTAATCATGTTATTTTATACTATAACAATGTAGTGAACAAAAAATGTGTAAGAAACTTACGATTTTGAAATTTTAGTTTATGGTTGTGTAGAAGGGTAATTTGGTTAAAATTATAAACATGTTCAATTGAGCCATTTTTATCAGTTTTGTGCTTCTTTTTAATCATTTTTGAGTTTATTCCAATTATCTCATTGCTATTCCAATGCTGATAATTTCAAGTAGCATTCATTATTTAATTTTTTTACACATTATTTTATTTATTATTGAACTTTACAAAAAACTTATTTACTATGTTGAATTTCAGTAAATTAACGCAAAACTGCAATCAAACGATATGTATAGTAAAGAATATATTCAACAAATTTATATAAAATATTAATCGATGCAAAGTATTATACAAAAAGAGTATTTAACTAATAAAATTCATAAATTATCTTAAATTCTAGGAAGAATTAGACAAAAATGAGTAAAGGCCATGAATGCAAATGAGTGCGTGAATAATTTGGACAAACTTTTGGCATTCAAATCAGATTCAATCAATATTTTTGTCTTAATATTTGAAAAATTTGTAAAATTTTGAATTAACGGGGAAGGATTGAAACGCATTTGGAAGATTCTCCAAACTCAATTTTAGGGTCGAAAAATTGAAATGTGTAACAAATCTTACACAAAAAATTAACTATTCTTTACTTATTCTTCAAATTATTAATAAATTATTTTTAAATATTTGATTCTTTACCATGATTCCAATTTCCCTCCACAATTATATTATCTATGTTAGTGGAATATGTGTAATTAATTATTTTGATGTTGAGATTACCTAATTCAATTGGAAGTAAATTAATAAATCCAAATTTTAATTATAATATTTCGCGAATTAGTTGTTTTAATATTTTGAGAATTAATTACTTTAGTACAAATGTATTTAATGACAAAACTGTTGATTTTCAAAATTTACCATTTAACGAGAAATTTGTAAATAATTTAAAATCGCTTGGAATTGACAATTTAAAACTTTTTCAATACTACACTTTTAAACTTTTAACAGATAAATTAGCCTTTTTACCATTTAATTCCCTAATAAATTCCCGAATTAATAATGAGGAAAGGTTAAAAATAGTATTATATAATGATTTAAATACTGGTAAGACTATTGGTACTTTATTACCATTTTTATATCGCTTTTCTACAGCACACTCAAACTACAATGAAACTACTGTAAATGGTTTCGATAGAAAACTTTTAATAATTTGTAATAATAATAATGAAGTGAAAAAATTAATAAATTTCATAATTAGTGTTGATTCGAGTCTTAACATAGCTCAATTAACTGGTTATAACATTGATAATGGTGTTAAAGCTGCTTTTGTTTTAGTGTTGGATAAACATTTAATACAAATTCGTGAATCTGTTTTAAGGTCCCATGACTTTGAATTTGTTCTTTTTACTAATTTTACAGAAACTATTAACTGTAATAATGTTGGAAAACTTTTAAAACTTTTTAATAACTCCAATGTTATTTGTTTAATTAACTCACTCGATGGATTGAGAACTTTTTCTAACAAATATCTACAAAACTTTTCACTCTACAATTTTGTTCAAGGTATTGTATACTATAGTTATATTGCTATATAGTTAAATTATGTAAAATTAGGGGGGAAATGATAACATAATTGTAGGAACGAGGGAAAGGTTAATTGGTGATAAAAGAACAGATTTGTTAAAACTGGAAATTGATTTAAATAGAACAATTCCAATTACCGATGAAAAAACAGAAAACACCAATAATAATAACGTGGTAAAGGGTGATGTGGTAGAGAGTTGTTTGTGTAAAGTATTAAAGAATAGGAATAAACTTGGCGTGATCAGGAATTTAATCTATTGTAATTACAATTTACCAACCTTTTTACCGTTAAACTTACTACAAAAGTTAACTACAGTCAAGTTCCGGAACAATTGCTTAATATTTACAAATAGGAAAAACCTGAGCAAAATGGCTGAGATTGAACCCTTCAAATCATTATCAGTGCAATTACAAAACTGTGTAAATTCTTACGAAAGAGCTGAAAAACTAAATTTATTCAACTCACTCAACAAACCACTACTTTTAACCACTCAGCTACTAAACTATAATTTATCCCTAAAAAATGTTAATTTAGTCATATTTCACACCTTTCCGAGGGAGGATTTTTATAAACATTTACTCAACAATTTGAGTAATAATAGTAAAATAATAATATTGTACAATAAAATGGAGTATGGTAAACTTATTGAAGTGGTAAAGAAGGTAACAAAAAATGTTAAAGTTCAAACAATTCCTTCAAATCAATTTATATTAAATTATAACCTTAAAATTCTGAATAAACTAGTAAATAATGTAATAAATGAGAAAAGGGAAGAGTTGGTTCCGTATTTAAGAAAATCGGAAGAATTAATCAAGAAATATAATAATTCAATAATTAATTACTCGGTTAATTTATTAATAAATGATAATGTTAATAATTTTAAAAATTAATTTCCTTCCCCAATTTGCGTTGTTGTGTATGCTTCTTTACATATTATTTTTTATATTTCTGTATTTTTAAAGTATTTTTATTATTTTTAAAATCAATTAATTATTTTAAACTATAGAACCACTAGTTTATGTGAAATTACTAAAACTGTGTTGAAAAATGTCGTATGGCGTTGGAACTGTTTTTTTACCTATCGTAAGGCGTGTTTTGTTTACATCTATCGCACTGGAAATCGGTTACATTACTTACGATTGTGTTCTCAAACCCGCAGCTAAATCAATAAATCGCGCTCTCTTCCCACCTGTAATTTTTATCTACACTCTTATTTATAGATACATATAGTTATAGTATATTATAGATATATATAGATATATATAGATATATATTAGTATAATGTCAACATTGTGATTTAGCCGCCAAAAAAGCCTAAAACTTAAGATGAGGTATAAATTGAGGAATTTATGTCATGTTTTGCACCAATCTACACATTATTCTAGTTTTACACAGAATAATACTACCATTTCAAACCTTATAACGCAGTTTAATACTTTTAAACCATTATTACATCATTATCCAATTACTCCAAAACATGCTCAAAGTACCCCAATTACACTAATTATATACCTATGACATAGTAATACTATATACCTAAAATACTATGTATCTAATACTACTATTAATATCCTGTTAAATATATTGTTTAGTGTTTAGAGAAGAGAAGAAGAATATCAAAGAAAGTATGACTGGATTGATGAATCAATTGGAAGAATTGGAATTGGAAACTTTATATCAAATTCTAAACAATTGTCTTAACATTTCACACAAATTAATTCACCCAGCATTCAATCAGAAGCTCATAAAAGTTATTAGTAATCATATTCTAAAAGCTGAATCTAATGGAAATGTGTTAAACAACGGGTTAAATGAAAAGGATGTATTATTAGCACTATTTAGATCATTTTCCAACTCAAAATTGAGATTATGTGAGGAGTTAAGGGTTAATTTTGATGGATTATATCATTTATTAAATAAACATCTGAGCCATTACAGTATTGAACAGCTTATTGATTTGTTAATTGGTCTTAGTAACATTTATGTTAAGACTAGTTTGGAGGGAATCAAACCACTAAATCAGAAGATAATTTATTTGTTATGTGATAAAATTGATAAATCCGCCTCTAAACCTTCGGTTTACACATTTATTCAAGTTGTTAAATCAATCTCAAAATCAAACCTAACCCATTTAATTAAACGCATTTCCCCTTATATTCATCCTAGCACTACTAATCTCTTTGACACTGTTAGTGAAGGTAGGGATGATGAGTTGGATAATAGTGAAGATAAGATGAGGTTCGAGTATAAGTACATCAAGTTGAATACACACTTGCTAACAATATTATTACAAAGCAATTATATCGACATTCCACTGTTTAATTCCATAATAAACTCTATAAATGTGTTTTTATTGAAGTATTATAAGGATACTTCAATCAATCCTTTGAATACTGATAATTCTATAAACCACTATAATGTAGAGAATAAGTTCGTGAATAATTTGCTATACCCACAGTGTACTAACAAACTATTTAAACTCCCTCAAATCCAAGTTGAAAATAACAATGATCGTATGAAAAGTTTAGATTACATACTATCGTCAAGTGTGAATAAATTGATGATAAAGGGGAAATTGGCATTTGTTAGGGGTTTAAAGTTGTGTGAAATGTATTTTACCACACTATACCCACATGAGTATGGACAACTCAGTAACGACCTATCGTATCTAAAACTACTAAACTACACCAATGATAAGGAATATCTAATCACTAGTAATTTATTGGAGAAGAATGGAAAGCTGATAGAATCACAGTTAGGAACTGCTAAAGGGTTAATTATTGTTAGGGTCGGTGTTTATTACATAGTTGCACTTGATCCTGAGGGTAAATTATACATTGAATTGGTTCGTAAAGGGAATAAAATCACAAAACAACTAGAGTTTAAACGCCAATTTTTACACTCAAATGGCTGGAAACCCGTTTTTATCCACTATAATTAATTTTCTACGCACCATACATGTACATTATTATCACATATAGTTTAGTTTAGTGTTTTTATATTAAAACAGTATCTATAACTGCTATTGCAATTATTTAAAGTGTATTGAAAGTTGGCTAAGAATATTTAAGTCTGAAATTGTGGTAGAAATCGATTTGTTGTTGTTTGACCGAGGGTTTAACTTTGAGAAGAGCCTTTTGAAAGTGTTCCATCTTCAACACTGAGTTTTCTGGGGCACTCAGTTTATAATCGGATACTGAACTCTCACTCATACTCATTCTTATCTCGTCAATTGCTATTATACTTGCTTCTCTACACAAACTCGCCAAATCCGCTCCACTAAACCTATTAAAACAGTGTTATCCACTATCCAGTTAAAGTTATTATATACTTAACTATAAGACAACTAATTATCGGTTAATTTAGAGAAAATAGTGTAAAACTATGTGGGCAATAGAATTAATAATCTGAAGTAAAAGATACCCGTTAGTTCGTTGCGCTATAATTTTAAAATTAACCAAGGGATCAACAGGAACGTCAGATGTTAATTTAAGTAAAATATCCACGCGATCATCTTCATCGGGTAAGGGAACATAAAATAACTTCTCCAATCGACCTAATCATCACAATTAACCACTATTATATCTACTATGGTAACTAGTTATGAGTGAGTGGTAAGTATATAAAGTGTTAAAGTGGAAATTACCTGGCCTTAGTATTGCGGGATCGATGATATCAGGTCGATTAGTAGCGGCAATTATGTATACATATTCTCTATTCTATAATAATTATTAAACTAATTATATGCTAATATTAAGTATATAAGCAGGTATTAATGATAAAACTACGCAAATAATAGTCAGTATCAAAAGAGTGATGAAGTACCTGTATCCCGTCCATTTCTGTTAATAACTGATTAACAATTCGTTCATAAACTTGATTAGAATCATTTCTGATGGAGCAAAGAGAATCGACTTCGTCAAAAAATATAATACAAGGGGAACTCGTGGCAGCTCTTTGAAATATTAATCTAATAGCCTTTTCACTCTCCCCAACATATTTATTCAATATTTCAGGCCCTAAATATATTTTAGGAAAGCAACAGTTAGATGTATATAAATGTAAATAACTGGGTAAAATATGTAATTTGTGAGTTAATTTACCTTTAATTGAGATAAAATTGGCGTTACATTCGTTGGAGATAGCTTTTGCCAATAACGTCTTACCACATCCTAAACAATAATTTAATACTATTAACTAAATTAGTGTAAACAATAAAACTAAGTCCCAGAAAGGATAGCAAGAATCAAACTTCGTAAAAAAGTACCTGGAGGACCGTATAGCAAGATTCCAGCAGAAATGCCAATACCGAAACGTTGATATAATTTTTTGTATTTAATTGGGAAAACGATTTGTTTTTCTAATTCAGACTTGAGAAATGAAAGAGCCCCAATTTTAGACCAGGTAACATCCGGGATGGTAATAAAACCTTCACGTTTAGAACTTGGCTGGACCTTATTAATCCCAATTAAAAAATCCTCCCTATTTATGTACAAATTCTTCATCAAATCATTCATATCCTAAATATAAATATGTAAATACTCTAAGTGGTTGAAAAAATGAATAACTAAGTAATGAGTATGAGAGTTACAGTATTGGCAATGGAGTAGGATTTGAATAATCTTGATATGGAGTGGATGGCGGATTCTCTGAGAACTGCTTGAAGATCAGCACCAACAAATCCAGGGGTTAAATTAGCAATTTCTTCAAAATCAACATCATCAGCAATCTTTATATTCACGGATAACGCCTAATACATTATAATGGTATTGGATATAAATATAATTAATCAATTTTATGGGAAAATAATTCAAAATAGTAAATGGATATGGTAGTAATACCTGTAGTATATCATATCTAGATTCTTGATTTGGTATTCCCATTGATATTTCCCTATCAAAACGACCATTACGTCTAATCATCGAATCAACATATTCTTGCCTATTCGTAGCTCCAATCACTATAACACATTATACTAACCGCGTTAGGGTATTATATACTTTATTATATTATAAAAATAATTACAAAATGAAATATAAAAATTGAAATGAAGAACAAATGGCTTACCAATAACAAAATGATTTTGAAGTGAGTCCATACAAATTCCTAATTGTGAAACAATTCGTTTTTCCATTTCTCTAAACGTATTTTCCCTTTTTGGAGTAATTGAGTCGAGCTCATCAAGGAAAATAATGCTTGGAGCACAGGCTTTGGCCTGTTCAAATAGACTTCGAAGTCTGTTCTCAGATTCTCCCGACATCCCTGTCACTATCTCAGTAGCTGCAACTCGAAAAAATGGACATCCGATCTCTCCTAAGAAAAATAATAGTTGAATATACTCAATTATATACAAAAGAATTGCAAAATAGATAACAATAGGATTAACAAAGATGTTAGATAAGGAGTAGCCGTATACATACCTGCAATAGCTTCCGCTAATTTAGTTTTTCCAGAACCCGGTGGGCCATGTAACAAGACGCCTTTGGTAGGTTGAACCCCCAAATGCTTATATAATTGAGGATACTTTAAAGGGTTTATAACTAAATCTTCAATTTCACCTTTTATCTTATCTATGCCACCAACATCTTTCAATTTCGTTTTAACATCCAATTCTGGTATGAATTTATAATCTAATTCTTCCTCATCCAAATCATTTTGTTTATCATTACTAGGATTATTTACAGGATTTATACCATTAATTCCATTAATCTTATTATTATTAATGGTATTGGTATTTGTAAGTTTATAATTATTTGTTAAGGTATTATTGAGATTAATAATTGGCTCATCCAAATCCATACTCAACCCTAAATTTGCTTTATCTTCATTAATATTCCTTTTCTTCTTCATATTTGCACTAATAAAAATTTGTATCCTTAATATTCAAAATAATTACATTGTATTCGAACTAATCATATATCCACAGTATTAAACTAGTGTATTTAAAAATGAAAAATACTCTGGAATCGTTTGATTGAGAATTGAGTTGATTATATTTTTTAAAATATTGATTTTTTGTCTTTTATAATCATAGAACGATTCTCTCAAATCTTCCAAAATATCATCAATTAATACAACTTCGCATTCTTCTCCTTCTATTGGATTTTTTGTTAATAATATTAGGGAAAATTTAAATATTTGAAAATTTACCTATTTTACAGCATGTAATGTGAAATTTACTGAAAGATTCCGGAGGCCAAAGTAAACCTCTTTTTTCCAGAATCGTCTTTAAACGATTTTCTAGTATTTTTACACTCATATATTATTTTTTCTAATTACATTATTTTACAATCAAATATAAATGTAATTGTGTTAATTCATGTATAATAGTGTCAATTATATTAATGAGTGTGGTGGAGGACTAGTTGATATAATCATCGTGATCGATATGGTCAGAGATGAGGGATTCGTAGGGATGTTCCGCGTCTTCATCATTACTTTTATTCATAATATTCCAGGTTGATTTCAACACTATTATACTATCATTTCTATTCTTTATATCCTATTACAAATTATACTATTTTACTACTATTTATAGTATTATAATACTGTTAAAAATAAAATAACTAATTTTGGATAAAATAATTGTAAAAGTAAGACTCCGGAGTAAATATAGGGGATTTCTTGAACACAAACCTCTCGATTAATTTGTTCCAGTAACTTTTTAGCCTGTTCTGAAACCATTAAAAACTCCTTCTTCAGATCTTCATTATCCGTAGAAAAAGAGAGCGCCTTTGACTTGGACTCAACGAAGGCTAGTAGAGTTGTCAGAGGTACTCGTTCCCTTACTGGATGAATTGAACTTAGGATGAAAAAGCTAACATCTCGTGATCCCCAATAACTTATGTGTGATTGCAATATAGCCAAAGGGTTCAAAAAATGTTCCGTTGCGTCTTCTTGTACCTGTTAGAATGTGATAATATCAGTGATATGTTAAGCATGGTATAACAAATATAAAAGAAATGAGTAAAACTAATTCCCTGTATCGAAATACCTGATAATCATATCTCTTAGGTAAGGTATTATTAATATTAGCCTTTTCTAAAGCATTAGTTGAGGACAAATCCATTTCAAAATCGCTGAAAAAGTCATCGTCTCTAACAGTTTCAGACGCCAATTCATCAGTCAAACATGACTCAGATTTATTGTTACTATTTAATCTCTCATCAGAATCCTTTCCTTTCAGTTCTAAAACACTTTAAACTATTAATCACTCACTATTTCGAAAATTATTAAATGATATTCTTCCTACAAATCACATTACTCATAAATTAATTATAGTATTATTATATAGCTATAGAGTAAATGTGTGATTATTATACTGTTGGAATTATTGGTGATATTTTGGTCAAGAATGCTATTATTTTGATTTGTTCCAAAGAGGTTATAAATTCCTTTAGTGATCGTGTTTGAGAAATCACTCAGATTCTCCGCTATTACCGATTTACAATACTACGACCATATTAAACAGTGTTATCTACACTCTAGTATATGTAGTTGATAATATATTCTTAATTGGTTGTAGAGGAAACCTGAAATTGTTGATCAAGATTATACCAATTTTTTAAACCATTGTTGTACCAATACGGAACAATAACAGGCTTAGGTACAGTCATATTAAGGTAAATTAACTTTTCCCAACGTGACGCTATTGGGTCATAGGGGTGAAAAATATTATAGCACTTTATATCTTCAGGTAATTTCAATCCCAATTTCATAAACTACAATTCATTAACCACTGTTATAGTATTATTGTACTATTAAATAAGTGAAATAAATACTTGGGGATTTTGATTAACGAGAACGGATGACAATGGACTTCCAATGGCGAAAAAATAATCAATTTTATGCTCCAATCTAGGCCTCTTTGATACCTCAATATTTGACTACAACTTAAGATACAGAGATATTAATATATTTACTAGTGTTAACTGTGTAAAAGAGTTGGAAATGTAAAGCATGAATTAACATACAAGTCGGTCTGGATTAACGCGTATGAGATCATCGACCAAAACTGAGCCCATAGAATAACCAATTATGGCAATTTTCGAATCTTTAAACTGACCAGACACATGCTACACATTATATTGGTACACTATTACTATACTAAGTATATTATAAATATATAGTATTATAAGTATTACATTGCGTAGTCTGGTAATCTCATTATTTAAATCATTTGCGAAGTTGTTCATGAGATAATCTGAGAATTTAGGGTTTAGGTAGAAAATAACGTCCATTACTGCCAAATTAAACACTCGTCTCATGCCCTTAACCGTATCGATACAATAATTATCAAATAATCTACAAATCAATATTACTTTATGACTTAAATATACTGTTAACTATAAAATCTAGTAAGAAGTAACTTATTTTGTGCATCAACGATATATCTTTTCCAATTAACAAAACAAAGATGAAGTTTAAGTTTTTGATTATAAAACCAATGCTTTCTAACCACTTCAAGGCTGTGTTTTAGGCTTTTATAATCATTTTCAAGCATGTTTTCAGTGGTTCCGATCCCGTGAACTGCTATTAAGATACAGTCACAAGGTGTTTCCTTCTGAACACTAAAATCCAAATCTAACATGGACTTCAACTTCTCCAATTTCTCATATAATTCTTCCATTTTTTATATTATATTACAACAATTTATACTATTACTATTTTACAATATTTTACACTATATTACACAAATTTGAGATGTATTACATATTATTACTATTTAAGAACTATTGAATGGAAGGAAAATTGGGAGAAGAAGAATGTTTAAACTTTTTTAAAATAATAGCATTCATATTTCTAGTTAATTTAAACATTTGAAAAGAATTTTACAGAAAATTATTTCATTTTCTTTACACAATTCTCCCCATCAAACCATATGTAATCATCTTCTTTATTATTTTTACCAGAGTTATTTTGCAAAACTTGTTCTGAACTTTATTAATTTCAAGTTTATTTCTATTTTTAAATCTAAATCGTTTTAGTTTCCCAGGATTTAATTTACTTTTTCAAAACTTCTTTTATTAGGCAGGAATCAACGATGTCGTTCAAATTACCTCCGCTACCCTATGGCCTTAAGGATCTTGTTCCTCACTTGAGTGAAGAAACTCTGACCTATCACTACACCAAACATCACGCCGGATATGTTAATAAACTCAATGGTAACCCCTTTTATACACATTTCCCTTATTTCTCTTCTAATTATTTAATTCAATTTTTTGATTTGTTTTAATTGTTGCTTTAGGATTGGTTAAAGGTACATCACTTGAAACCAAATCACTCGAAGGTACTTCTGACTACCTATCTACCCAGTTATTCTTCATTCTTAACTCTTTAAACTACATAATAAACCTATCTGAGATAATTTTGTCACATGTGTTAGATTTATTGAAAACCGAGAGTGGCGCCGTATTTAATAACGCTGCTCAAGTTTGGAATCACACCTTTTATTGGCATTCAATGTCACCAAGTGGTGGTGGAGAGCCTCGTGGGACTGTGAGAAAGCTTTTGGACCAGAAGTTTGGCTCCTTTGACAATTTTAAGAAAGAGTTTTCAAGTGTTCTCGTCGGTCATTTCGGTTCTGGTTGGGGTTGGCTTGTACTCAAACCTGACGGTACTCCTGAGGTTGTACAAACACATGACGCCGGAAATCCATTACGGTACCTCAATGGCAGTTTTTACTACATTTACACAGCTATTCCTCATTTTTCAACTCTTTTTCCATTTATTTTTTTATTTTCACTTCTATTTTATATAAATTTACCTAAATAAATCGATAGTATATTGATGGAATATGTTTTAGTGATAATCACGGAACACCTTTACTAGCATGTGATGTATGGGAGCACGCTTATTACGTTGATTACAGAAATGACAGGGCGGCATATGTTAATGGTATTTCTTCACCTCTGATTATTTCCTATATACCCATACTACTTTTACAGCTATTTACAGTTTACTACTTTATTAATTAAGCATACCATTAGTATAATAATTACTATACAATATATATGTTTGATAATTTCAAATATTATAGCCTGGTGGAATCTCGTTAATTGGGACTTTGCTAATTTGAACCTCGAAAAGCCCTTCAAACACTCTTAAAAAATACATTTTTCAATCTTCTATGGCACAAATTATATATTATTATTTTGTATATTATTATGAAATATTATAAAATTCTTTATTTTATTATTTGGTAATAATGTTTAATTGACGGAAGACTGTGTTTAGAATAAAATGCATAATATCGTTGAAAATGTGAGAAAAGGCTTAAGCAAAAAGGTTATTAAAAATATTAAATCCATTGAAAGGCTATATAAACCACCTGAAAAGGATTTTTTACCAAATTCAACTATTAACGCAACTTTTACCATAGATTCCAATGATCTTATTAAGAATTATAGTTTACAAAAGACTAACAAATCAGATACTACACCAATTTCAACTAATAATGAGATAAATCTGGAAAGTGAAGTAGTTAATTTGCAGGATAATGATGTAAATAAGTTGTTGAAAAGTGTGTATAAATTATCCAGTAATGGAGTCTATAATGATAGCCTATGGCACAGATATGCTCAGAGATTAAGGCTCATCTCTTCCCTCTTACACCCAACTGATATTGTTACGGTGTTTTATTCCTTTGGGAAAATCAGGTAATTTCAAACTCTGTTCATCTTTTATAGGTATAAAGATACTCACTTATTCAACACTCTTTTCCCAATCCTTGTTAAAAATCTACACACAATTTCAGCCACAGGTTTTAAATACTCTTTATATAGTCATACATTAGTATTAGTTATAGACAATAGTACTAGTTATAGACAATATTATGGTTAAGTATTTAAATAATAACTTTATTCCATATGGTTGTAGGATTATCAATAATAATGAATAGTATGAAGAAACTAGAAATACGTAATTATGATATTCTTGATTTAATTACCAATGAAGTATCTCATTTTTACTCAAATTATTAACATTCACATTGTAAAAATAATGTTATTCAGTTTCTATTAAAGAATGATAAGGCGAATATACAAGATATAGCATTAGTAGCTAATAGTTTATCATTCTTTAACATGTATCATATTAAGTAAGTTTACTGGAGGGTTAAGTTATTTTAGGTTTTGGAACTCACTTTATAAACTGATTCTCATTAGAAATAGTCAAATTGATCCTCTGCAAGCTTCTCTTCTTATTTCTTCTGTAGCTAAATTGGATATTAGGTTTCCATCCTTCAGATAATTTATACACCACTGGGATTCAGTTTTACATTATTCATCTAGTTTATAGCTAACTCTAGAGAGTAACTTCTTATAATTTGTTTTAGGAATGTATTAATGTTGAGATTATTGAAGAGAAGACTAAGACCTGCGATTGAGAAGAACGAGCTATCACCAGAACTCGTTTCCTTGGTCCTACACTCACTCACAAAACTGGATTTCGAAGCGAAACACTTTTATAACTCTTGCTATAACTCTTTTCATCACTTTATTCTACAGGTTTTCACACTTAATATAGTTATACAATACCATTGATTAACAACTGTGGAATATTTTGTAGGATAAAGTTGATTTGCAAGGAATTGTATTATATTTATACACATCAATTTGTATATTAGAACCGAATCTACAAGTAACAAACTACACATTTATCACTACACTAGTATATCATTACTATTATATTATTATTATGATTATTAGATGGTTGAAAGATGTTTGAACACATTGAATAAATCGAGGGAAAGTTTAAAAAGTTATAAAATTCTCAAACTAAAGTATATAATTGACCACTTACAACATAAACATCAGAGTATTTTTGTACACATTTTATATTAATTTAGACTTCATTAATGATTTAAATGAGGATTTACAATTTTTCATCAAATTTATCAAAGATCAAAAAATCAAACAGGTTTCCATAATTACACTAAATTTAAGAATTTTCACACTAACAATAAATAATACTAATGAATAATGTTGATGAATTTTTAGAGTAAAAAAATGCCTCGATGGTGTTACGAAATGAGCTTAATATTGAAAGATTGTGGAGTAAAGCATGAGAAGAATATTTATTTTGATTATTTGAGGGCGGATATTTACATTAAGGACTTTAACTTTGTTATTTTATGCGCTGGCCCATACAGCTACTACACTAAATCACACCAATTGAACAAATTCACACAGATTCATCAATCCACACTTTCACTCAAAGTATTTTAAATTATACTAATCATTATAATTTCTATAATAATAATTATAATAATATTAATGTTGTCGTTAGGGATATAATATTGGGATAATACCATATTATGAATGGAATCGTTTAAAAACAAGAGATGATAAAATTAATTATCTAAATACTTTTGGACAATTGTCTTCATTAACACTTTTAAACTAATATTTTTCATCCCTATATAAAATTTTTGTTACACATTTTCTACACATTTGGGTAATAATAATCATAACAAGGATAATAATAATTTTAACGAATGGACTCAGAGTAAACTACACATAATTCATTTTATAAAATGAAACATTTTTAGGTTGGGAGAATTTGTACCTGATTTTGAGGATGTCGAGTCAATGTTCAAAGTTGACTACAATGGACTAACAATTTACGGTGAAGGAATGCCTTCACTTGATGATATCAAATTATCATATCGCCAAGCATGGAAATGTTGCAAAGAAGGCAACTATTTTTTACTATTACACACTTTTTTTACTTATTTACACTGGGTTTAGCTATCAATTAACATTATTTTACACCCATTCTTATTATTTATAGGCTGTTTATGTTTTTGTCGAAATATAATGAGTCCAAAGGCTAGTAATTGTACATATTTTGCTGTCTGTGATGGTACAGATCCAGGTAACACATTTTTACACATTTTCATTACTCTGATTTTACACATCCTAATTGATTGATTAGTGAATTTCCTGGTCCTGAATCCAACATCTAAAGACTCAACACCAGTTAAAATCACGTAATACAACTCCTAAACTCAGTTATTAACACCTGCCATATAGTTACTACTAACTATACAGTAGTCTATTAATGAGTGTATCATGGTATAATAGGTTTGGTGAGATTTTGAGTGGTTATTGGGTTTGGAAGAAGTGTCGTTTGTTTTATGTTCCTTCCGATAAATCAGAATCTAAATCTAATCCAATGGTCATTGAAGGCTTATCTCCACTCTTCTTCGAATCACTTCTCAAATGCACTTGGTACTATATTACTCAGTTAACTAAATCACTAATCTACTTATATAGCTAATTATTTTTTAGTGAATGTTACACCATGTTGAAGGAAACAAATCAAAAACTTGACCAAACCAGCTAATATACTATTCAATAGCATATCCTACTAATATACTAATAACATAGTTGTCAGTATGTATAATGGGACAGGAAGATTAAAATTCATATTTTTGCAACAGCTTGGAGTAGGAATGCCTGAGATCATTGAGTATTTTACAGCTTTTGGGTGTTTCGTAGAGTTCTGCAGGAGGATTTCTAAAGGAAGACAAATAGGAGTAAATTTGTCTCTGGTTCTCTCTCTTACTGTCATTACATTTGTTTTCGTAATACTTGTACTCAACTTCAAAGTCAACTTTAATCCGTTGAGGTGTGTTGTTAGGGTACATTCGATCAAATGTACGAGCGTCTACATAGTACACTACTCCATTTATGCTCGTCGACTGCATTTTCCCAAACTTTGTACTCTTCTCAAATTGATACAGCTGAGGACTTCTCGAAAACAAATTAATGATCAGCATAAATATCATCAATACTAATAAAGGCATGAATTGCATCACTCCAGTTCTCCTAAAACATTTTTAACACAGTAATTGTAATAACTACTATTGGAAATAATTAGCTAAATTCATATAAAATGGGTGGAAAATGAGGAATAATTAGGTTAAAAATAGGATAATACCTGTTATTACCACCAGCAGTATTTGGCCGTGTAGAGAAGTGAAATACGTTGCCACGTTGATGAATTCCGAAAAATGCTTCGAAAAGTTGTTCAGGGGTAACGAACTCTTGCTGGTAGCGCTGGTGGTTAACTACGCGTTCTTCATCCCCGTATAGGTCATACTCTTCCCTCGCCTTAGGGTTCGTGAGGCACTGAAATGCAGTTGACACCTTCTTAAACGCCTCAGAAGCCAATGGCGACGGGTTCTTATCCGGATGTAATTTCAATGCTAACTACAGCATTTTAAAGAAGTGATTATATTAACTATGCTAACTTTGGCTATTAATTAGGTAATTTTAGAAAAAAAATTAATGAGAATAAATATACAAAAATTGAAAATGTATCGTTGGGGTAAAAAATACTTTTTTGTAGCTTTTTTTAATTTTCTCAACTGAATCAGTTTTCTGGACTTGCAGTATTTCATAATAGTTCTTTGACTTTACGATTTTACGGCACAGACTTTCCTGCTCCTCTGTAGCGTTACGACTACTCGAATCATTCACTAAAACATTATACAATAGGAATAATATTGTATAATAACTAATATTTTTGTTATTATTAATAATAATCGTAATTGTTGAAATTTTTACTTGGTATATCATTGGAATTATTTGGCAAATCATTAGAATTGTTAGGTGTATCATTTGGAGAGTTTTGTGCGAGTTTAACGCATTTTTCAATAAAGGCTTGATATTCCTGTGATGGGAACATGTTATTGGCTTTGGTGGCAAATTTCAACGCCTAATATTGTGATATTAAACGGGGAAAATTACCTTTTGATAATCTTGGCGCGAAAACGCCGTTTTTGCCATTTTAAAGCATTTTATTGATTCATCTTTATTTGCTTCCATTTAGTCCGGCTGTTAACCGACATAATAATGAAGTAAAATACTTGCGATAAAAACTAGATCAATATAAATAAAATAGAAAGGATAAATCTAATAAAAATGAAATATATAAAAATAAAATAATAAATATAACATCTATGAAATATTTTAATAAATTCAAGTTATCTACTCCCCATTCATTTTTTCTATTTCAACCTTTTCCATTCACATTATTTTATTTTTTTCGAGTTCATTTTATTTATTTATTATTTTAGACTTTATTTATTTTACATTTATTTTTTCATTTACATTAATTTATTTAAAATTCATACAACTATATTAGCGTTAAATAATAAACATAGTAAAGTTAATGTTAATAAATTAATTTCTCCTTCTCACATTTTCTACCATTTTATCATCTGATTCTTCATTATTTTCCATATCATTACTATTTTCAACATTGTTGCTGTCAGTACTATCGTTCTTATCCGTATTATCAGCAGTGTTAGGAGCCTTTTCTATAGTATTAGCGTTATCATCACTAGTAGTTCCTATTGTCCTGTTTGGATCGACTTTATACTTCCATCTTTGGTAGAGATAGCAGAAGAAGATGATGTCGTCTCTGAAGCAGGACAACCTGTGAAGCATTGGCATATCAATTAAAAACGACGCCACATCATCCACAAACGTATTCAATGATCTATTATATTATTATCACTATACTATTAACTATATATATCAAACTATATGGTTAATAGTTATTTGTAGAAAGTAGTGGTATACTTGTAGATAAGCGCTCTCCAAGGGAGGTGTTCCACAGACTTTAGTCTGTAGTTTATATACAGTTGGGGTGTCATCATTATAAATCCTATAAAACACATTAATACTATATTTGAATCTAATGTGAGTAAATAAGTGTAAAACTAAGTCCCCGATGGGATAGCGGGAATCATCCCACGTAACAGTACCGAAAGTGTACACTGATCCAGCTAGAACTGAAATGATATAGGAATACCACGACTTGTGCTTATTATAATATAAAGAATATATCGCATATCCAATAACCTATAACATTCTTAATCTCTAATTGAGATTTTAATCCTAGATATGGCATCTATTATGGTATAGTTGAGTAATGAGTTACGCAAGGTGTCAATAATATCGACATATACTTTATTGCGATTCTATCGTACTCTTTCGTTTTATTCTCAATATGGGTCTACATCATATTATATCCATAACTCCATAATAACTATAATTATCTAGATAAACTATGATAATAATACTGATGTGTCTGAGATTGAGATGAAGGGACAAAATGGGTGGAATTTGACTTTGATTGCCTTGGTAAGTTTCCAGAAGGATGAGAAGATGTTTAAAATAATCTCAAACAATATCATATAAGATCGGTTCTCATCATCGTACACGTACAACGCTATTATTATCTACACATCATTATAACAGACTGTTAGTATAGTATTAAGTATATTACGCTAATTTAAGGTAAAATGTGTAAACTAAATAGTAGTTAACAGTAATTGCCTAAAAGGAAACCTCTGAAACCAAGTTAATAATTAACGTTATTGTTGATAATCCTTCCATTGATTTATTCTTTATCCAAAATTGTATATCTACACATTACAATATAAGA
This sequence comes from Theileria parva strain Muguga, assembly GCF_000165365.1. Lineage (NCBI taxonomy): Eukaryota > Apicomplexa > Aconoidasida > Piroplasmida > Theileriidae > Theileria > Theileria parva. The sequence continues at coordinate 2,366,657 of NC_007344.1, read as the reverse complement.
TGTACTATATAAATAATATATAACTGTGAGTTATATCCTGAATAAAGAGCCCTGACTTACCATTTTTAAAGGCAAACATTGAGAAAATTGAATGTAGTAGTATAAAAACAAGTGAAAAGACTAAATAATAGGGTGAGGTATTCAATAGCATCTTCTTTATGGTGTCCATTTCTTTACTATTATCAATTCCGAAAACGTTCTTGTTCATACTCATTTGACTTATAAACATATAATACATTGGCGAACATATGCTGAAATTTATCAGAATTTCCAATTCAACATCCACATTCTCATCTACCACACCTTCAACTAATCCACTATCTACATCGTCGACGTCCATGTTTAATTTACTCAATTCCTCATCCACATTTAAATCAGGATCAACGACACCAACATTATCAACACCAACACTATCTTCATTGTTCATAGTGTTATTGAAGAGTGAATTGATTTGCTGTAGATTATTTGACGGAGATAGATTGGGATCAGTCACAAAACCATTAAGGAACAAATTCTTCTCATATTCTAGTTCTTTAAATACTTTCGCAGGGTTATACTTTTCTACGTTACCGTTACTAGAAGCAGCATCAATGAGTACTGGTACTAAGTGTTCTTCTAGTACCCAGAATTGCGACAAGTATAGAACCGGGTCATAAAGACGAAACTCATAATGTTTTGTAAATGTGTCAAAGTAAGGGTCGTTTTTCACCTGTAAATGCTCTTTATCGTCATATACTAGGTTAACGTCAACTCTCGGAACCCAGTACTTAACTTCCTCATCTCCTCTAAATCTTTCCACACTTGTTTCCGAGTCCATTAAACTCACTGCGGAGGGTTTCAAATTCTTCTTGTATCTCGTCAGTGACACTGTTTTCAGTATATAATGCCCTTCTATGCCTTCTTTAAACTGACTTTTATTAAATTCCTCCTATAAACATGTTAGAGTTATTCTAAAGTTATCTATCTATAGCTACAACTATTTATTTAGTAAAAATAATATATAAAGATTTTAAAATGATGAAAATAGTTTAAAACATACATGTTTGTGTAGATATGCTTTATGAGGAATAATGAAGATGGTGAGGAACAGCTTATCATTTTTATCATTGAGAAACTTATGGGAGGGCTTATATTTGAGAATGAAAGGCTCGAAAGGTGAATTTCTCTTGTAAAAATAAGACTTATTCTCGTTCTTATACGCAATTTGACTTGGGTCAATATTCTCCAAATCTATCCTTATATCATTAGTTATGACTCCATATACATCCTACAATTCAACGTTAAATTCATTATATGGTAATAATACAATAGTATAATAATAAGTTAGTTAGTTATGAATCAAGATACGAAGAGATCATCTGGTTTGAGATAATTTTTGAATGTTTTGAGTATTTCAGTTGAGTTTAGTGTTGCATTCTTCTTATAATTGGTAAACAACGAATATATCAGACGCAAAATTATCAGTTGAAATATCAACTGTATTATCCAATCTACAACATTTTCCATCACCAATACACATATTTATCTAATAACAGTAAGTTATAACTGTATAAATAATAGGAAGATACTGGTTTGTCGGTTATTGCGATTGGGTTGCTGTTCCGGTTGTGTAACTTGTTCCATTAATTAAAAAAATTATAAATTTAATATAAAATAATATAAACAAATAGTTATCGAAGGCATAGTGTTAAAAATAGTGGTGACACATTCATTGGGCAATCAAACTCGATAATATTAATTATTTATCACATAACAATCAAATTATGAGTCTAAATAGCTGTAAATTAAAGGAAGCTCAGGCTTTAGGGAAGAAGTTTGTCGACTTCCTAAACGCCACTGGCTCTCCCTTCCATTCCGTCAAACAACTCTCTCTTTACCTTACCAACAATCTTCCAATCAAACATCTCAATGAATTGTATCTTCTTCTACATAAATTATTCACAAACTACTCATTTTTGTTTACACATTAATTAATATTCTTATTTATATTATTAATTGTGTAAGAATATTAGAATATTAATTAACAATAATTTTTAGTGACAACTGGAATTTAGAAAAGGGACAAAGTTATTATGTTACTAATAATAATGGCACTATGATGGCCTTCAATATAGGTATTCCACTAAAATATCTACACATTTATATATTTTATTAGTATACCATATTGTAATAATTATGTTGAAAATTTGTAGGTAAGAAATTTGATGTGAATAAGGGTGGAATGATATTGGTTTGTTCTCATACTGATTCTCCTTGCCTTAAATTGGATTTTAAGTGTCACGTTAATAATAAAGGTTTTAATCAGGTTTGCACTCATTACATTCTATTTCTTTGTTTCTCACACTATTTCTTACTATTTACGTTAAAATTACTTATTGCATAGTTAACTATATAATACTCCTATCTGGATATGGAATATTTTATAGTTATCAGTAACCACTTATGGTGGAGGATTATGGCATACTTGGATGGATCGTGACCTTGGTTTGGCAGGAAAAGTTATCGTCAAATCGAAAAGTATTTTATTAACATAATAACGGAATTATTTTATAGACAAATTAGAAGAAAAGCTACTACATGTCCAAAAACCATTGATTTTACTACCAAATCTTGCAATTCACTTGCAAAACTCCACTGAACGTGAAGCACTAAAACTCAACAAAGTTCGTTATAGCTATTACTTTAAATACTCACCCCTGGAAACTATTTTACACATACTTTACACATTCTAAATATGGTTAACTATTTTATTAGTATCTACAGTAGTTTAATCTATTGTAGGATAATCACTTGAAGCCTTTAATTAGTACTGAAGTTGTTCACAATCTTAACTCAACACAAACTGAACCATTGCTCAAACTCATCTCATCGTATCACTGTTTAACAAACTTATTTATATAGTTAATATAAAATAATTAATATTATAATATTTAATTACCATATCATGGTGTTTGTAGTGAGTTGGATTGTAAAGTTGACGATTTGGTTGATTTTGAATTATGTTTGATGGACTCAAATCCTTCTTGTTTATCTGGAGTTTATGAAGAATTTGTCTCCAGTGGTAGACTTGATAACCTTGGATCTTGTTTTGGTTCGATTTCTGCTTTCACCGATTTTGTTCTTAATCAAGGTATTTTAATGCTGGTGATTTTTACACATGGTGATTCCTCTTCCCCAACTGGGGCTCAGCCTTACACACTCAACACTAGTTTTAAATTTATATATGCTTAGATAACTCTATAGATTTAACTCCATAAAAATGTTGTAGGTGAGGATAACGACGCCGTGGTAGTCACTGTGAGCTACAATTATGAAGAAATCGGTTCATCGTTGAGTTACGGCGCTGATTCCAACGTGACTTTTCTATGGCTGGAGAAATTGTTTGGAGCTTTGGGCGGTTCATTGACGAGTACTCGGGACAGGGCCTTGGTCGTTAGCGCTGATATGGCTCACGGAGTCCATCCAAACTACTCTGAGAAACACATTGCTACTCATTCACCCCAGTTCCACGGCGGGGTCGTTCTCAAGTGGAATGTCAACGGCCGTTACGCGACCGAGACTCAGGCTTCATCCTTGCTTCGTACTGCTGCTGCTTCTGCAGGAGTACCTTTGCAGGAGTTTAGGGTTGGAAATGAGACTCCTTGCGGTAGCACTGTAGGCCCGATGCTTGGTTCTCGTCTTTGCGTACCAGTGGCTGACGTCGGATTTCCTCAACTTGCAATGCATTCATGTCGTGAAATGTGTAGTACCGTCGATTTATTACACTTTAAGCTGCTTTTACAGGTAAACTTTCATATTTATCCTTTTAATTCCTGTTTAGGAACTGTTTAACAACCCTTCGTTACTCGACTCATATAATACTTTTAACTATTAATATACTATACATATATAGTGTGTATTAACTGTAGTAAGTGACGTGTATGTTAGTACGAAAAGAATTCAAATTTTGAAATAAAATTATTGGAATAGATTAATGAGAATGATTGATGAGATTGGTCTGTGGTCTGACATGATTAGGTTATCGTTCCTCTTATAGTTGAGGACGTGAACCTTTTTCTTCTCGTTCAACTTTCCTCCGTATATTATCCTGTCACACCTATAGACATCATACTCCCAACATTACTAACAACTAATGGTGTGGTAAAAATAGGTATGACAAAGGTTAAATTAGTCATAATTTAAGGTAATTTAATGATAAATAAATGTAATTTAAGGTAATTTAATGATAAATAAATGGGGAATAACTAGAGTTGTTGGCAAAAATTACCATGCAGGTGATCTTTTAGTGGTATAATATTTGGTCCCATCTTTATATTTATAAGTTGGTAAAAATTGTATCTTTGGCTCGTTAAGGTACTTAAGTGATGGAATTCCAATCATCTTCGCCATGTTAAACTCATCGTAGTGGAACAGTTTTGCAAACTCAAGTCGTTTCAGATGCTTCAGAACAACATCTTTCTCCAACTGAATTTGAAAGTTAAAGTCTCCTCCCAGAACAAACACGTCATCCTCCAATACGCTTTTATTATACTCCTTAAAAGAGTTCTTTAGTATGTAATCAATCAATTCGATTCGGCCGATATTCAAATTCTTACCTAAAGCCAATATTTATTTAGTGTGTAACAACTAGTAGTGGGGTATAAAGTTAGATAAATTAATGGTATATTTAGCTGTAAAATGTAAGTGGTTGTAAAGGAATAGGCGAGAAACGTACCAAAATTCAGATGTAAGTTCAAAAATGACATATAATGATCAAATATTCTAAATCGTATACCAACACACCCTTTATTTCCTATAAAAAAACATATATAACAGTGTCTAACAATGTTACTATCTAATAGTATATAACACAGTGTAATATATATTTGTAATTAGTTTAGTAATACCGATATTGAGATTGAGTCCTGTTTTGACATTGGTAATAAGCACATTGGTGATATAGGGTTTGAGCGACAGTTTTGCGTAGATGACCAGGTAGAGTCCCGTCATTGCGATTGAAGATACTTTGTAATACTTCTGGTCAGTTGAGATCGAAAACATATTCTCTATCAACCTCTCAAACTCATACTCCTTATTCTCATCTCTTCTACCTATACACGTTATTACACCATTAGCCAATAGTAAGGTAAGCTAGGTATAATAACTAGTGTAATTGTGTAAGTATGTGTAAAAATAAAGCTAATCCCCCAGATGGAACTAAGCCCAGTGGTTTATGGAAAGAACCGTTACTTACCAGTAGCGATATTTATGAAGTTTAATTCTACGAATTCTTGGAAACTGAAGATGTATAAATCACATTCCAACGTGTCCAACTCAATCCAATTGAGTAAATTATCATCAACCTCAACCACATGAGCCCCAATATTCCAACTACCATACCAAACTTTCAAATCATCTCCAACTAATTTAAACCTTTCCTTCTCACTATATTCTTTATCTTTAATACTAGTTGTGACAGGTTTAAAATCTGGTATTTCCGGCTCTGGAGTTTTAGGTTTACTTGTGAGTTTACTAATAATTTCGTCATTCAAGCGATCGAATATGTTACTAACTTCTTCATCTTCTTCACTGTTTTCCTCCACTACTTTTAATCCATCCTCTGGATTTTCCAGCCCCTCACCAACACTCTGGGCAGGATCACTATGGCCAGAATCATTCTGAGTTGAATCGTCCTGATTGAAAGGATCTTGTATGTAGTATTTACTGTTAAGTAAGCTTCGTTTTAGTGGGTCTCTTCTAACTCCATTATAGGTATATGAAGTTAGAATATCGTAAATTTGTTGCCTTTGGGAGTCCTGAAAGACTGAACTATAGACTCTTTGTACCATAGTTTTACCATAGTGAAGGAGTGAGTTAATGCTCGTATTACTCTGTTTAACTCTTTCTGATAGAGTCGACTGCGTTCCTGAATAGTGAATACTTATATAATCTCCATGATCACACCACAATTGCGTGAACTTGTTAAACAAATCATTACTCTCAAATTCAACCACATCCTCAGGATTATTACCATTATTAGAGGCGGTTTCAGTGCTGTTACCAGTGTCAACCGAACTTTTAACTGTGTCACTAATATTGCTGGTGTGCGAGATATGGTTTTGGAGAACATTGTTGAAAATGATCCACGATAAAACGTATTGGAATATATTAGTTCGGTCTAAACAATCTAAGCAGTTTGTTCTGACTATTCCCTTTTGAAGTTCCAATTTCTTTCCGCCCTCACCATTATCAGTATTGTGAAAGTATGAAATTGTGTTTAAATGTGTCAACAAATTTTCGTTAATGTAATTGATTAAAACGTCATTTGTACACCACTTCGCATTAACGTTGTAATTGTAATTCTCCATCACCAATTTTACTCTTCCATTAACACTATCACTCCTATCTCCACTACTCTTGTCTCCATTGTCACTCTTGACGCGATGATTCCGATTATATTGCTGTACTAAGTGTTGAAACGAGTTTGTGAGTATTCTTTCATTATCTTTGATATCCAAAAGGTTGATGAATAGTACTAGTTCCAGTGGTTTGTATCTTTCTTTTAGTTGATCTACATGTTTTGAAAATGCGTCAAAGTTCAGGTGATAGTTGTACAAATTCACTGGGGCTGTAAAATTCAACTGCTCCCAAAATAATGGAACTGAGCCTCTATATTGAACATACGAATACCAATCTAAAACATTTTATAGACCCGAATAGAAGTATTTAGGTATAAATAGTACGGCAATATATAGTTAATAATAATAGAGTATATTGTGAAAAACTATTTCGATATATATGAGTACAATGTGTAAAACTAAGTAACCAAGAGTGAAAAGTACCTTTGTAATTAATCCGAATTCTCATTTCAGTTTCAACAGAATTAGCAGTATTTCCCTGATCATCTATACCTCTGGCGACAAACCTTGTACCTGATCTCTTAACATTACGCCTACCAATTAGTAAAATCTCGACAAAATCTCCGTCAACTTCACTTGAAATGTAACCCACGAAACCCTGTATTACCACTGTTACCCACCTCTTTGGCATATTCTTACTCATATTATGACACCAGTTATATTCATCATCACTCATATTGTATATTATCTCATTTCCATTATTATCCTTATCCTTAGTGACATCATCAGTGTTATTTGTGTTAATTTTGTGTATTGGGTTGGATCGGCTGATTGGAACGAAATTGTTTGAATGTAAGTTTTGTAAAGAACGGGTTAAATCCGTGTCAAAAGAGTAGTAGTAACCAGTGGATAGTATTTTTTCCAGATTTTCTATGACTTTGTTAACCTCCGATGTTAGTTCAACTTGTTCGTTGGAGCCCGTTATAACGTTATTGCCTAGATTTCCAATATTGCCAAAATTTCCCATACTGCTAAAATTGCTTAAATTTCCAAAGTTGGTCACGTTCAGTAAATTATTATTGACTGCATAAACGCAATTAGTCGAGTTAATTGGGAAGAATCTGACCTGTTTTATGCTGTAGATATTTCCTCTTTCCGCCTTGCCAAGCGTCAAATCCGGCATATGAAGATTAGCCACTAGGTCAGACTGGACAACTACAGCCAAATGGTAAGTGTTTAAAACTTCAACAATGCCCAGGAAGGCATTTATCGGGGTCTGTTCCACTGGATCCTCCTCAGTTAAAGGTATCACCGACTCTGTAATTTGGCATGTTGAGCGGTCAATCCAAAGCTGTTTAGTGCCATATCCACTTACAAACTCCTTAAACTCTGAAAATATCTCACCATTATCCTGACCAGTGGGCTCACTTCCCGTGGAAAGGGTGATACTGTACCAGGAGGTAAAAGTCCTCAAAATATAAACACCGTCCATTATAATATCATACAAATTAAAATGATCATCAATTTTTTAAAAATTCACTTTAAATCGATATAATCTACTCAAGTTCACATCGACCTACGATTTAACTGGTATTAAAATGTACCTAAATTTACACTTAAAATATTCCAAAATTATGTTAAAATTATTCCTAAATTGTAGGAAACGTATAATAGGGGTATTGTTAAAAATGTTTGAAGGTTTGGATATAAAAGTGGATTCGATAAAATCTAAAAATTAAAGACTCATTAGGTACCAATGGGATTTAATTTGAAAATCCTAAAAATTCAAGAATCAACTCATTTTAAATATATAAATACATATGAAAATTTTTACAATTTCCAGTTGTACCATATAATTAAACATACCACATAACGACTATTCTCCAATTTACCTTGAACTTCGTTTAATCCTTATTTGACCATCAATTTACTATTATTTAGGCTATTTCTTTATAATTTTAATATAAGATTATTTTATAATTTTGATATACTATTGTTATAATTGCTTTGAAAATTTTCTAAAAATTCCTTAATACTTTAAAACCACTAATTACACTCATATTCATGTATAGAAATTACAATTATATATGTGAATATTGATTTTATATTTTTGGAAGGTTTTTATTTTAATTTTATTTTCCTCAACACCACTACACATTTTATCAAATATGATTATTTTATCATTATTTTTTTAAAATTCTACTACTATGTTGAATATTATGTTATAATAAATGTCATTTGTAATTTTGGCTAAATTCGCCAACAAGCTTCTTCATCTAAATAAACACACCTGTGTCCCTATCATTGATGGAATTAACTCTCGAACGACTTCTAACTTTCTCTATTTTAACAAAAGATTTAGTAGTAATAATAATGTTCAACAGGATGACTTGGATAAAAATAAAAATTTCCCTAATGTTGGATATAAATCATGCGATTTGGTTAAAAACAATGATTTAAGTTTAACATCACGGTTTTTAATAAATAAATTAAAATTTAACCATTTTGACAATTTTCAATCTCAAATCTTCCAGCACATTATATCCCAAGGATATTCCCAAAATTCTTTACACAGTTCTCGTACCGAAACTGGTAAACATGTAAGTAACACTGATTCAAATGACAAAAATGACAAAAACTCTGTATTATATGTAGTTGGTAAAAGTAATAGCGGGAAAACCAGTTCCTATTTGTTAGCTTTGAATGAGTTAATAAATAACTCACAATCTCCATATTACTATATGTATAGGGATAATCACAGGCACAAAATGATATTATATAGTAATTTGAGGGGCAGAAGGCTTCCTAAACCCCCGGGTTCAAGACGTATAAATGGAATTCCAAGATTAAACCCTAATTGTTTTACTGTCCCTTTAGCTATAATATTAGTACCATTTCGCGAGTTAGGGCAGAATATCCTCAAAACTTGTGATAAAATGGGTATTCGATCGAGATTAATTACCGGCGGTTTCGGTTACAAATTGGTACCTAAAAGTTCTAAGACTTACTCTGGAGGTACCTACTGTTACTATCTTACCTATACATTTTTACTTAGTTTTAACTATATTATATATTAATATAGTAAATAGTTGGCGTTATATTGTTTATAGACTTGGGTAACATTGACGTATTAATAACTACGCCTGAGATGTTATTGAGAGTTATAAATGGCGAGTATGAAGACTTGAGATTGGATGTTAAGTATCTCAAGTTTATGATATTTGAGGAGTCTGACTTATTGGTTGAGGAGATGTACTTGCCTAAAATCAATGAGATACATAATTTACTTTTGAATAATAACTTGGATTTGGTGTACGTTTCAAGGTTTAAATCGTCTGTTCTAACTGAGCATGTAAACGCCTTAGGCTCTCCAACCTTATTAGAGAAGGAAGAAGCTGCTGACTTGGACCATTTTAGGAAAATATTTGTCTACACATCTTCAAATGATAGGTTGGAAGTTCTAATTGACTTAATTAATGAAATCACACACAACAACTTACAAAAAACTAAAATTGTCATCTTTTCAAATACCATCAATTGCAACAAGTATGCTTCACTACCCTTATTTATCTATAATTTACCTAAAATTTATTATTACTAAGTAAATTTGTGTAGGTTTTTGAAGTATTCATTGTTGGACAGAGGATATAAAATTAGTAACTTGTTTGGGGGTATGAATTATGAGGAACGTACGGAGAATTTGCGCAGTTTTGAATCCGAAGCTGACATTCTCATCACTACAAACTTCGCTTCAAGGTTCAAATTTAACTGCACAATCAATAACGTAATCCTCTTCAACTTCCCCAACAATATTCAACAATTCATCCATTACACTACTTCTTTCACTCACAACTCAAACAACAGTTCGTTAAACACAATGCGGGATGGACCGCTATAACCACTACACTATTATATAGTTATTATGTAGTGTTATCACAATTAGTGTAATGAGGTGTAGGAATGTACATATTGTTTAATAATAAGAATATTGGATTATTGAAAGAGATGATAAGTTTGTCGAGCAATTTGAGCGGGTTTGAGTATCGCAATTTAACTCCGAAACTGTCCAAAAAGCTTTCATTACACCAGAAATCACTCCTTAAACCTACCGTTACAAGGTAAACACATATAACTCAATATTATAACATTCTGTAGCATAAAAGTTGGTAAAAGGAAGATCAAGTTAACGAGTAAGAAAAACATTTTATCACCAAAGAATAAGAAAATTATGAAGAAATTCTATTTGAGGTATGGAAACCTTTTTTATATCATTTTCCAGGGCCAAGGCTGCTAAAAAAGTTGAATTTTTAAGGAAGAGAGGAATTCTTAAGAAAACGCAAACCCTTCCAAAGTACTCCTTTGTTTACAATTGATTTATACCGTCCATGGGACTTAGTTTCACAGTTATTTACATAGTTTTACATTAGCTATATGCACTAATACGTATAATAATGTAACGTGTAGGATGTGTGACAGGAATGTGGAGATGTCAGACAGTCAGGAGTATTTGAGAATGGAAAGAACACCAGATGGGTTTTTACAAATAATACCAAAGAGAAGGTCGAGGATTAGGAACTACGAAGTAACTGAGATTCTCTCATTTTAATTATAGGAGCCTGATTCTCTGGACTCTAAGGTCATTCAAACAAATATTACTTATGAACCGGGGAATTTAAAACATCACAAAAATACACATTTTTAATTTTTTCACAATTTACCATTTTTGTATATATTGTGTAAAATGAGGCATTGTTATTAGAAAATGTTTTTGATAAAAAAAGTTACTAGTTTTACAGAGAATTTAATTTTTTATCAAAATTATTATAATCTTCAAAATTTGCTAAATTTGGGCTCTTCTAACCCTCTTTCACTCATCCCGCCAACCTTGACATATAATTGCAAGAATAAAACCGTAAGATTGGCGTTAAGAAGAAAAAGAAGACGCCTGGGTGAAAGGGTCAGCTTAAGATACAGATAATGGTAGAGAAGTCACCTAAAAGGTGGCGTATGATCTTATATGAAGATCAAGGTTATCCTCCTAACTATGTAGACGATTCTTTTTTATACGATTTAAGGTTTAAAGGTGTGTAACACAGTGCGATTTCCCCAGAGAACTTAGTTTTACACATTTTACTCTAGTTACCCCTAGACTTAGAAACTTTTTAGTTTATTTATTTTCTTCATGGTTATAGGCTTTAAAAAACTGAAGTTGAGGGACTTGCTCAGGAATATGCTTGTAGTGACTGATCATATTAGTACAATAATAATGCTCTCAAAACTATATTTCCTAATGAAAAACAATAAAATTCAACTATCGTACTGTTTACCATTAATTATTATATTATAATATTAATTCTTTCACGTTGGTTGTTAATAATTGTTAGGTTAATTTATGTTCTAATATTAATATCAATATTGGTATTTTTAATTTTAATGTTACTAAACAAGGCTCCGAAAACAGGTAAAAAATACTGTTTCACTCTGCTTTAGAGTACATAACTCATTTGAGGATGTTTTTCATTATGTATTTCACCTTAGAGGTTGATTTATCTCAGTAGTAACACAATTTTCAGCTCTTTCAAGGAGTTTTACAAACTCTAATCTCATCATTCAGCGATGATACCGTTTACTTTCTAGCACTACGTACTCTCAATATCTAATTACCATATGATACCCTTTATAAGGGCTATTACGGATAGTAGTTACATACTATAATTACTATGCAATAACTGAGTAATGTGTAGTAATATCGATATTTCATGTGTTATCGCAGAATTATGATCTCGAGTAAGTTTTAGGATTAAAATTTCCATCAGATCAGTGAAGCATGAATACATGAGAGAGGAAGATGTAATTCCAATGAATTGCTTGCTGTTACTATCAATTCTACTAGCGTCAAGATTAGATGATTCCAGAATAGTATACTCTTCTTACACATACATTAGTTATACCTCAATTTATACATTTGATGATAAATTAATATAATTTTAGGCTTCAGGATTTATACAATTTTCAATAATGTAATGATGTCTAGTTGATAATTCATTTTTCAGATCATTTTCTCTATTTCCGAGGATCAAATTATATATCCAAGTACATCAAATTAAACATTATTACTCTTTAGGATACTGGGAATAACCTACTGATTTATGGATTTACCGTTATAATTACAATTACAACTTGCTTCACATTAAAATTTTACTATACAGTTTTTTATTTAGCAGGGTAATCAATTAATTATACAGTTAATTAGATAGTCCTATGGCATGGTTAGAACTACAATGAACCGATGTTGTGATAATGTGTAGAATCTTGTGTTTAACGGTATTGTTGCCACTTTTGTATATTTGGTTTCAAAATTTTAAAAGGTAAAAATAAAAAACGCCAGAATCTTTGTAGGGACATTACTGGCTCTTGGGATCCAGATTCCATTAAAAAAATGAAAAAATTAAAGAAGACGTTATGGTGATCAACACTTAGATTCTTTTAGACTTTTTAATTTTAATATTGCATATTGTATATATTATGAATAAAACAGATATAACATGTACACAGTAAGATTCTTTTATATTAATTTAAATACTGGTAGATAACTGTATATACTGGTTTGTATAAATTACTTATAACAATTGGTGGATAAATCATGTTTTAGTGAAATTGCTATAACATTTCCTAATAATAAATTTTGTGAAATAACGTTGAATGTGTTGGAATCAGAACCTGATCTTAAAACTGACCAATCTTGTGTAGTATATCAAAAGGACCAAAATATTCTAAATGTGTAAGTTTTCTTAAAAATTAATTAAATTTAGCTCAATTCAAGCGATAACGCCTCGAGCTCTGAGGCAAAAAGTCAATTACTTCTACGAGTCCTGCTATCTTATTGTTTCAATTTTAGAACAATTTCTACCATAATTTTATTACAAAATTTTCTTCGTTTTACCCTTAAATTAGCTTTATTTTACTATATTTCGGTTATAACTAGCCATTAATTTGACTATAATTGGTCATTTGGGGATTAATTTTGCCTTTATTTACACTTAATTCAGCTTAATTTATTCTTATTTCCATGTTGAATTGATTGCATGTATTGTAATTTTGTCAGTTGATCACGCAGCTGGTGCTTGAGTGGCTGGTTCCGCCGGCGTTGCCTCAGGTTTTTGTTCAGGTTTTTGTTCAGGTGTAGCTTCAGCAGGCTTGGCGTCTTCTGAAGTTTTTGGCAAGTCAACATCTTGGACAGGGTTAGTGTTGATCTCTTCCCTAACATCCTTCCAGATATCTGATATTGTATCGTCGAAACTTGCGATTCTTCTGACATTGATATCCATCTGCCTGACCCACTCATAGATAACCATACGGTTGATTGGGTGGCTGAAGGTCAAGTCCTCAAACAAAGCGTTCACTGTTTCTCCCCTATACTTGTTGCAGGCGCTGAGGTACATTTGATAGGCATATTGAACTTGGTACATCATCAAGTCCAAGATTATTTGTCGAGCGTGCATCTTGTTTATGACATCAGCTCCAGTTTTGTTAGTGCCATCGCTGACCGACTTTAAATCATAATTTGAAGCCTCTCTAAGCTCTACAGACATGTCATTATCAATTTTCTTCAACACCTGTAAGTATTTGTTTACAAGCAAATCAAGTTGCCTTACGTACTCAATGCTGTCCTCAAATGAGTTGTAGTATCCAAAATTCGACAATGACACCATGTCGTTGTAGTATTTGTTGCACGCCGCTAAACTAGCAACTAACGTAAAAAATACTAAAATCAAATTCATATTTATATATTTTTTATTGTAAATCTTAATTTAATCTAACTTTTGATCACACATGATTTTCTAAAGAATTTGGTAGGAAAAAATTCTTCCGACTTTGATACCGAAATTTGGTACATGAAGTCGGCTTTAACCCATTTTAACTGGTTTATACCGTTATTTTACATTAATAAATCAAGCTAATGGATTTTCAAGCCTACAATACACGATTTTAACCAGATCTTAAAAGGAGACGTATGTTCCCATTATACTATGATTATAGTAATGCCATATATTAGTTCAAGGCAAAATTTTTTATAAATTACACAACTTAGCATTTATTTTATTCATTATCTATATCTTTACAATTATATATAGTTAATTTATCATTAATTTATGTATTCCAAGGCCTTATTTCACTCTTATTTATATATCAATAAATATATTTAAAGGGTTAAGTAAAAAAGTATATAGCACATAAAAATAAAAATTAAAAAGATTTATTTTTAAATCATTGAAATGGCGATCATTGACATGATTACGAACAGTGTGTTGATACAGTTAACCATGGCACTTCCAGTGAGCAGCCACATGTTTCCAGTGCTCTTGACTCTTCCCAGTTGACTGATGTTATGAGTGATTCTCTTGTTTTCTGCCCTTATTTTCTGGAGCTGTTTGGTTCTGTAATCGTCCAAAGCATCTGCAACATCGCCGTAAACAAAAGCCGAGCAAAGTCCATACTTGGCCTCGTCTGTCAGTTTTGTATTGTATTTGGTTATGTTAGACCTTGCGAATGCTCTGAGAACGTTGCTGATGTACGAAATTGTCTTCAAACCATTGAGTGAGGCGAGTACCATTTGTGAGGAGACATAATCCCTGGCAATATGTCGTTGGAGACTGTACTCAATTGAGGTATATACCAAACCATTTCTAAGAACCTTGCTTTCGTCGAACAAAGTTAGACCACTTTCAACTAATTCTCTGTCAATTCCAACCTCCTCTGGGAGCTCCACAACTCTAGAAACGTCGAGTGCAACTTTATTATACTTATCTACAAACTCCTTCGGTAACTTGTAAAGTGAAGACTCAAGTGAGTACGCATCTGAGACGCATGCAAATCTACTTGGATATCCGGGTCCAAACAAAATCGAGTTGGTGCTAAACGCCAATTTTATTGATACAAATATTAATACAGGTATAAGCTTCATTTTACTTAATATTTTCAATTTATTTCCATTATATTAAATTGTAAAATTTTATTTTACCTAATCTCTAACTTTAATTTGATTATCAAATTTTCAGTTTTTTATTAAAAATTAAAATAAATTAATCTCTTTTGGTTAATTATAAAAGATTTACTAATGTTTAGTGTTTTTCACATATTTCAACCTTTGAAAGAAATTTCCAACGATCTCGAACCTCCTCGAGCCAATTTTTTATCACAATTTTTTCCATCTGAAAAATCTTTTAGACTAGTTTCCCTTATTTTATTTTTAATTATCCTATTTTAAACATCATTTAACACTTAACTATATGAAATCAAACAGCTAGAATAACATGAACAGTATAAAATACTTTAGTAAGTAGTTTTGTCTGAGAAAATTAATCAAATTTAAAAGTGTGTGCATTTAGCTTGATTGGTATTGCGATATTTCTGCTTAGGGGTCTGAGGATGAAAGCGCAGGAGACTGGTGAGTGATCACTGATTAGTAAGGGCGTTTTATTCTTTGGAATCGCAGTTCTATAACTCGTTGGTTCAAAAATTAAACAGGTTTCCATTGTTTTATCGGACCATTTTAGCACCCTGTCAGTCCACGAAGGCACTCGTTCTGTGTTTAAGCTGTACCACTTCGAGTCTGAGGTTGAGTACTCCATTTCAAACCAGTTCTTTCTTCCCTTGTCCAGCACTTCTCTGTTCTCTCGTTTTTTATAAGTTGGGTCAAATTTTATCACATCCTCACAGAATTTCTATAAAAAACATTATTCCCTGGGTATATACTATATAATAGGTAGAATAAGAGTAAATAGGTAGGTTATGGAGGAAATAGACTGCAATGTAACGGATACCTGGTCCTTAAGTGGTGATGTGGATAAATGGAATTCATCAAACTTGATTAATTTATCAAGTGTGCCATCAACAATATTAGTAACAACACGTTCCATTGGAATGGTAAGTTTAAAATTGAAATCTCCGGCCCAGATAATGTGATGAAAAAGGTCCGTAAACATGAGTTTCTCGTTTGCCCCAAACAAGTATGTCAACTTTGAGAGAATTGTTTGAAATGATTTTTGCCTTTCCATGTAATCTGTTGGTAAATGCCCCCCTAGTAGGAGGATGATTTGGCCAAATGCCTTAATTTGAAGGCAAACTACCCCTTTACTCCTGTTATAGGCTGAAAGGTAAAGAGCCTTTGAAGCACAAACCCTTACAACGCCATTAGCCAGAAGGTCTTTCCTGACCCAGGCTGCAATACAAGTCATCTTTCTGTTAACCACAGCGCCTTCTCCGAAGCCCAGAATACGGTCAGTTTTAAATGAAACCCGTTCCATCGGATGTCTACACTTCTCCAAAAAGCGGGTTACAACCTCAAAAAAGTTAAATGAAACACACTCCTGAAGCGTTATAAAGTACACGTCGTAGTCAAGCTTAATCCACTCACTCAAAGGGTCAACATAACGAGCCTTGCAACTCATACAATCGTATTTCTCAGACACATAGGTGTGACAGGAGCACGAAACGTCGTTGGAAAACTGCTTAGGGTCAATCTTTTTAAAGCCCATGTTCCAAGTGCCCACAAAAATGCGAATGGGCTCCCAGTGATCTAGGTAGTCGCCGTTCGTCTGAATTAATCCTGAAGCCTTCTTATCGGACTTCTTAAACATAACAGGAAATGAAAAAGTCTTCTTAAAGTTATTTTCGTTCATATTATGGTACAATTAATACATTCATTTGGGGATATTAAACTTATTTACAGAATATTAAAAAAAGGAATACAAATTAGCTCAAACTCTAATAAATTAAACTTTATACAATTTTTATTGTTATTATTTAAATTTTACGTTAAAATGTTAAAGGAATTCCAGTATTGAATAGCCCAAACTAGGCTGGAATGAAAGAAAATAATCATTAAAACAAATGCCAATATGACAAATAGACTATGAAAAGGATTCCAACTGGAATCTTAGAGAAAAAATGTTTCAGGGATAATCTCCCCAAAAGATTTTTTAGAAACAAATTTTACAAAAATCAACCGGTTCTATTAATTTAGGATTCTAAATTCAAAAGATACCAAGGGTAAAATTTAATATCATGTAAAGGGATTCTGTAGAAATCATACATTTTAGTAAATATACCGTAATAATCACCCAATATTGATTGTTACATTTATAAGGGATTTCTTGATCATTTATTTATAATTTTTGTACCATATCTGTTTTTTCACATTTTTATTACTTTTTATTTTTTAAAATTAATTTTAACATTTTTAGTATCAATTTTTCAACGACGTTGTTTAACACATTTTTTATTTCCTTCTAAATTCCTCACTTTATTACTTATAAATATGGTTATAATTTGATATTATACTTGGTTATAATATGGAGGAGAAAAAGCGGGCTAGAATAAGTTCATTGGAAGACTTGAAGTTAGAGTTTGTCGAGAAACGCCGTAAAAAATATTTGCAAGATTTGGAGTTCTTCTCCACTTTTACCCAAACTGATGAAATTACCTTTTCTAACCATCTACCTACCACTTTCAACGATCAATCTGAACCGTTAAATGATGATATTGTTCAGTTTAATAATATTACTGAGTTAAATGATAATATAAAGAAGTTAGGTGAGCCTTTAGAATTGAATCAATTATTGAGGTTATCTGGTGGAATCAGTGAAATATTGGTATTTCCTGAGTTTATAACTTGTTTGGATAGTTTGATTAACGAAGAGATTAATCAGATAAGGGGCAGTATGTTCTTTGTAAGACCGGAGGGTTCAAGGGTGTTGATACACATTAACAACCACACAGCCTCAGTACACAATAAACAAAATTACGTTAAGCATGTTTTTAGTACTGATATAAAGGGTCCAACGATCTTAGACTGTGTTATTCCAACCCCGTTTGTCAGTAAATTGCCGAATATCATGGACAAAAACGCTGATAACCCAGATGTAACGATTGTATACTATGTAATTGATATATTAATGCTTAATGGTCATATATTAACCACTTCAGATTTGGAATGTAGATTATTCTTCCTAGCCTCAATGTAACATGATCTATTATATTAACATAGTGATTTTATATTTATATGATTGAATTGTGTTGTAGATTGGATGAATTGAACACTGATTCTAAGATATTATTTCAATTTGTAAAGTATTCAGAAGTTAATTTTGATCAATTAAACAGCGCATATCAAAGGTACAAGTTAACTGATTTATTCTTAATCTAGCAATACTGTACTGTATATATACTACATATAATAGTATTAATGATGTTAATAGTATAATAAATAAGGAATTCGACTATGAAACTGATAGTATAATATTTGTGAATAAGAATTCCACTTATGTAGGAGGTTATAATCCCAATTGGTTATGTTACAAAGATTATAACATCAAGTATTTTTTATTCATTTTTACTATATTTTAGTTTATACGATTTCCACCTATATTTATATTTAACATAATTGTGACTAATTGTTTTTTAGTAAATATTGCTTGTGTAACCAAGTAATTTGTAAAGTATATAACAAATGCGGTAATCTATATACACACGATAATGTATTAATCGGTAAATCAAACGATAATTTTAAACACAAAATCCTCAAGTAAATACTCTCCTTACATTCACTACAATTCTTTTAGTATAGTAATTATTATCGTATATACTAATATAATAAAGTCTTAGAATATCGATAGTGGATGTTGAAGATTTGAAGATAACTTATAAGATAATTTCGAAGTCCCAGGGGTACAAAACAACTGACACGCTGAGGAAGATTTACGTTAATTTTATTAACAGAAAGCCTGGAAACGACAACTTCACCAAGTTACTCCAATCACTTTCAACTTAATAATATTGTACGATATATATAAGTAATTATCTTATTGATATATCGGATTATTCATATCTTTCCAAACATTAAATTATGTATTAATGTACATGATAAATAACACATTGTATGCTATGGTGTGTCGTAGATTAGTATAAAATGTTGAAGGAATCATAACTTGAAGCGGAACTGCTGTCGAGAGTGAACGAACAGGATTCAATTTCTGAATTTGGAGAGCCAACAGACTCTAAAAAGTGCTTAAATTGGTTCATTTTAGCCTCGTCGTCAGTTTGGCCCTCACCAGAGACACTTCCGTCCTCTTCGTTCCTGACGTAGCCCTTGATGCCTAACTTGTCAGCCTCAAGCTTTGTGTACTTTCTGAAAAAAACACCTTGGACCTTACCACGGACATTAAATTTAAATTTATACACATTACTCATTTCCAGAAATTTTATAAATGGAAGATTCCAAGAATATATAATTAATTTATTGGAAAATTAATAAAATCATGTAAATTTAAACTATTTAAAAACAACGCATAAGAGTCGATGTGAACAAAGATGGAAAATACTCAGGAAATAATTAAGTAAAAATAAAATACTGTGGATATATTAATGGAAGAAATGATGAAAAATATAAATAATAAAAGAATAAAATAAACATAGTGTAAAATGTAGAGATGTGAAAATGTAGTAAAAGGGCGGTTGTTGGAGAAAATAAAATAAGGCAAGTTAGTTGTAAATCTGGTATAATTAACATTCAAATTGTTAGAAATCAAAATCAAAGGTTTTTAGAAGTAAATGGAAAAGTAAGAGCTAGTGTACGACTAATTGGATTTTATGTCGACCGGCACCACAAACCTAAAAGGATCTATCATATGACCAAAGCATTTTTAAAAGATATTTTCAGTACATTAATCATTCAACCTGTTTCATCCTTTCTGTTTCATTTATAACCTGGTGTACTTTCTCCCCTTTAAGGTCTAATTTTCACGAGTACTCCTCAATCTTTAAAAATTGATAAACATACAAAGGTTAGTTCATCTATAATTTTTATGTAGTTTCAACTATTTTTTAAAAATTATTTTTTTAATTATTTGTCTCTCCACTTCCATCAGCTAATAATTTTTTCATCCTATGTATTAAATTATCGGGAATTTGATCACTTGTTAATTAACTTTTTGATATTTGCCCAGAGATGTGATCACTTTAATTGCGGCCAGCAGAGTCGCATCAATCGAGTGTTTTGTAATATATATGTTCATTATTTTTTCTAATTTCAACTTTGTTCATCATAAAGCAAGAGTTTTTTACCAGCATTGTTCATCTTACAGTAAAATTCTCTTTACTACTCTTGATATCACTGTAGTCTCATTTTTCCAAAAAATCCCCCTTCTGATTAATATTTGACTTGATTTTGTCGAATATCGGCTGATATTATTGATAAATGTAATACAAATAACCATGTAAAGAAGATTAAAAGGGGACTAGGAAAGACCGAAAGTTTATTTCATGTGCTACTATAGGTTTCCAGTAAATCATTTGGATTTCTACCAACTCATTTTTTCACTAATATTACTCCTACCAACTACTAATTGGTAATAAAGTAAGTTATCAACTATTACCCTCTTGTTTGTTATCATTTAGTCATAATTAGTTATGTTAAGTATTTAAAAATTAGTTAAATTATAGTGTAATAGAGTTTTATAGATAGTAATGAGAATAATTTGATAATAACAAGAGCTATTGGAATCGTATAAAGAGATGTCATCTCACAGTTGTGTTTTGAATAAGCCTACTCGAATCGAGTACCAGAAGCTCAAGATCTTGATTTTGGATGCGCCAAACAATTCTAACTTGAAATTATACATAAAAGAAATGTTGGAGTTTGGTGTGAGCTGTCTGGTCAGAACCTGCGAGTCAAACTACAATGACCAGTTGTTGCTGGATAATCAAATCGAAGTAAAGGATCTGTTCTTCAACGATGGGGACCCACCTCCCTACGATATTGTGACTCGCTGGCTCGAGTTAATTCACCACTGCCTAGAGACGAACTCGGCCATAGCAGTCCATTGCGTGGCGGGCCTGGGACGCGCACCTGTGTTAGCCTGCATTGCACTGGTTGAGTACGGCATGCAGCCACTTGATGCCATTTGTTTTGTCCGCGACCGCAGAAAAGGCGCAATTAACCGCAGACAGCTCGAGTTCCTCAAAACATACAAGAAACAAAGAAGACGCAATTACAGATGCCTCACGTGCACTGTCATGTAACCGAAACCCTGTCATTGTTCTACTCATTTGTTCATGATAAACCCTTTGTATTACTATTGTTTGTTCCTTAACTGTTCATCGTAGTTAACGCTGTCTATTATAGTTAAAATTGTCGATTGATGTTTAATGCCGATTCTCAATTCTTAACACCTGGTGGAAGCTAATGGTTAGAAATGATAAATTGTAAAAGAAACTAGAATTGGCAATAGAATTTTCAAAGTTCGGACTTTTTTTTAACTGCTGATAATTTCCATTTAAGCATAATGTTATGACAATACATGTTTTATATGGCACTCTTGTATTTCTATTCCTCACCCTTTTTATATAGTTGGCATCCATATATAAATTGGTTAATATAAATACTTATTAGTTTCTATAAATTCGTAGGTAATTCGCATATTTTTAATTGGGTTTTAACTTTTTTCCCATTTTATTCCTAACTTAAACAGTATTAAGTAGAGGGCATCATAGGTGTGCAAAGAATTAGCATAAAATGAAGATCTATTTAAATATAACTAAAATGCAAATTTTCCACAATTTTTGAATGAAAATAATGTCTGGAATAGTTTGTAAAAAGTGTATTAATTAGAAAATTATATTTATAGATGAACCATACAAGTTAGACAAGTATGCCCAAAAATAATTCGGGCAAAAACTGTTCAATCTTCCAAATACACAAATGATCTAATAAAAATCACTAAAATCAAAATGATTAAAGTGGTTTGATTATTTTTTTGGAAGAAATGGAGGGATTCGGGGGCACAGCAACGGATATGGGAGGATGCATCTTTGCACATGGAAATTGCATGATAAAGTGAAACATTTAAAATCTTGAAGATCTGGAAAGTTTTTATTAAAAAAGCATCTGGAAGGATAAAAAATCTGACCAGGCCAGGAAATAAAGATCTATTCACTGAATAATCGGGATATTTATCATGCTACCGCGGGGTCAAATATCATTTTTGAGAATCAATTTCCTGGATGAAATTATTATTTAAGCATATTAAGTTTTACAATTTGACGTTTGAATACTGTTCTATTTTTTTAAAAGTAGAAAAAATTTCCCCCTTTTATTATTTTATACCACGTTCTGGTGTGTTAGCGGTTCTTTAATCAACGAAAATTATGCTTTCCCAGAATGGTAAGCGCTTAATGCCAGCAAATTATTTTCAGGCGACAGGGCTAGATCTAAGCAAAGAAGCCATAGATGACTTAGAAATACACGAAGAAGATATTAGTGATTTTATACTAGGGGAAGATCTTGCATTTGGTTCAGAAAGTGGTCAGCAAAGTTCCGGACCAGATCCTTCATTAGATCCAGCACCGGAACAGGGTGGATCTACAAAAGAGGATAAAAACTGCCCCGTAAACTCACAGATACAGGAACAAAATGTCACCGCGGGAGACGACAAGGATTCAGCGTCCACCTCAACCAGTAGTACCTGCTCGAATATAGAATTCAACTCACTTTGTAATCTTCTCACTATCAACACTAACAACGGGATTGATGAAGCTCACGATTCCACTAACAGTATTTTTTATATAAATTATCTAAATTTTATATACTGTATATATAGTTAAGTACAATTAATATACTATTAAGAACTATAGCTAGAACGTATGTTTAAAGGTTGATTAATGGATTATAGATGATGAGATATTGAATCGAATGAAGATAGAGGAACTGGTCAGACGACATTTAGAAAGTATGAACCAGAGTATTGGACGACAAGTAGCAGGGAGTGAGGGTATCAAGAGAGTTCAGGAGGACAGGGAGTGTTTGAGTGAGAGTAGCTGGACAACGAATAAAGTTGAGAGATTATTGGATGAGTTACCGAAAATTGAAGGGATCGTTTATGAGCCGGAATTTAAATGTTTTAAGTCCCGTATTCCACCTCGATACTGCAAGTACTCTGAGGAAAGCTCATTTAGCGCAAAGAGGTACGGACTCAAAAACGCCTGGCTAAAGGCTGTTTCACACCTCTTCACGAGCATTGCGTCGTCGGTGTTTGATTTCCCACCTGTGACGCAGAGTTCTGGAGGCCATTCACCTGAGGCCATGGGAAGGCCTTCCACAGGGACTTATGGTGTTCCCAGGTCAGTGCCAGAAATTAGAGAAAATAAAGCTAGAGTTGGTCCAGATGACATGGGCAACTTGGACTATGACTCATTTTATGACTTACGCCATAAGAAGATCAAGGTTTCGGATCTCGAGCTCAAGAACATTAAAAATATTAAGCGTTTTATGATCAATGAGATTGACACCGAAAACTTGGAGGATAAGGGATATGAAGCTCTTCTATTCTCCTCAAGAACCAACAACAAACATGTTTTATCACTTGAGGAACAAAATGATCCCAAAAAAATTGCGGAATCCCTAAAACCATGGCACCAATGTATGTTCTTACAATATTACAAAATTTTACCTACTTTCATTCTTATTCTTGTTTTTTATTTTATTATTAATTGGAATTATTTAAGTATAATTTAGTTATAAATAGAGTATATGATGTGTATGAATGGACATAATAATTCATTAGGGGTAAACTGGGTTCCGAGTATATCAAGATGGCGTACGTTGTATTATGATGAGAATAGTGTAAAACATACAAAAACTTTTACACCTGCGATTTTTGGAGGAGTTAAGGAGGCTTACTACGCAGCAGTTGAGTTTAGGAACATGATTGATAACATGGACCAGCTTACACTTCCAACCATAAGGCGGAACTGGATCAAATCAAACGGACCGAGCACTAACAAGCGCTCCCCTACTCTAACTGAGGATAAATTTGGGTCTCCAGAACCAAAAGTCGAAAATATCTCAAAGTCAAACTCTAATTTTAATTTTTCAATACAAACCAACAATTCTCATACCCCTGTTAATTGTACCCAAAATCCTCAAATCAGCAATAACACCACCGATACAGTCAATAGTACTCAAAATACTCAAAATACTCAAAATCCTCCAGATAATTTGGGAAATAATTGTCATAACACTGATAACAATTCTCCTAATGTGGAAAATAAGAATTGTAATAACAACATGGGAAAAGATTTACAAAATGATGAAAACCCCTCTAATAATAGTAAGGAAGAAGTTCAAAACAACATGTCAACCGGAGTGGATATTGATTTTTTATCAGGCTTGGATACGAAGGGATTGTTTATCCCTATACCTCTAGATTGGAAGCGGGATTAGTATGAAAACTTCACTTGAGGCATTTAATTTTTTTAAATTTCTCACTAGTGTATCTGTTATTTATTATCTGTTTTATACCAGTTTGTAGGGAAGGTGTAATTTTGAAGTTGAAGGTTTACATTTTCACGACCATTCTAAGGTATAATCATCTTTTACACACTAAGCCAGTTTATTTTTAATTTGTTTTTACATTTCTTAAATTATATAAACCAATGTGTAGGAGAAGATTCTATTTGAAAGACCAATGCAAGAACAATACAATTGTTGTTTAGCGTAACTGTTTTCATACTATTTTAATCTTAATTTAGTTATTGATTTATCAGTTATTTAAATGAATACTGGAATAAATATGTTAATAGTCTGAAATCCGAGGGAAATGAATTATTTAAAAGTGGCGATTATAAATCTTCTTTATCTATGTATAAAAAGGTATAAAAATTATGATTTCAGATGGGTTGTTTAGGTTATGATACAGCTTGACTACGCATTTCCCGAGGACGAAGAGTTTTTGAAAAAGTTTGAAGATGTTAAATTAAGCACAAACTTGAACATGGCAATTGTAAATTATAAATTAAATAATTTCAACGACTCAATAAAACATTGCAATGAAGTACTTTTATACACATTTCTAATAAATTTTCGTATAATACTGATAAATTAGGTTCTATCTGATTATCCAGATAACTTGAAGGCGTTAACTAGGAAGGCGATGTCATTTATGGCACTTTGTAAATTAAATGAAGCAAGATCTGTAATTAACCTATTTAAATTATTCATCGGCTAATTTATTAAGTAACAATTGTTTGTAATTTCTGTAGATTTTGATGAAAATATTACAATTGGATGAAAATTCGGAGTATGCAAAGAAGGAGCTGGAGAGGATAAAGCAAATTGTAACAAATAAATGAAAAATAATAGTTTTAGGAAGGCAAAACAAGCTTACAGGAAAGGAATCTCTACAAATCAATGATAACAAAATTTTAAACAATTGTTTATTTAACTAGGGGATTTTGTCAAATAAGATCATTTAAATATCATTAAACAATTTTATGAGTTAAATGTGTAGGTAAATATGTGCATGAAATCCAAGAATAAGTTGAGTTTAAAGTGAAGTGGTGTATCAAAGAATGGTAAATTGAAAGTAACGAGGAATAAGAATGGAATCGAATGGGCAAAAAATTCTAAAAATTACTTGAAAAGCATAATAATAGTGACAAAATGGTAAATTTATTCTGAATGGAATGAAATCTAGAAATTTTAATTATCTATGTGGAAATGATCCCCATCAATTAGCTGTTGTTTTTATCATAACCATTTTCCATATTTCTAATTTTGAACTACTTTTCCAACAATTCAAGCTGCCTGAAGCTTTATTTTCCCTAGAAGTACATTTGTTACCTTGTACAATCATCTTAACCTCAGTACTCGGAGACATTTACCTTAATTTGGCCCTTTTGATTTGCATAACTTTAAGTTAAATTATTCTCAACTTTTATTTTTAATTATTCTGTTTTATTTTTTTATCTATTCATTTTTTTACAATTTCTTTAAAATCTGATTTTTCTGTCCTTGAAGTGTTGCCCTTATTATCATTACTATAATTGTTTTATTTGAACTGTTCATAATACTTGTTTTTGATATACTTGTTGTATGATATGGGTCTGAATATTACTGTGAAGGTGAGTGGCGGAGAAGCGTTCACTCTTGAGGTTGAGCCTGAGATGACAGTTTTACAGCTTAAGGAGAGGTGTTCTGATAAAGCAAACGCCCCTGCGGATAAACAGCGACTAATCTTTAAAGGTACACCTTAGTCTTTTAATTTCTTGTAGGTCGTATTATAAAGGATGAAGAAGTTCTAAGTGCTTTAAATGTTGAGGATGGGAACACCATTCACCTGGTTAGAAGTGGCCTTAAGCCAGCCTCTTCTGCTCCTCCAACTGCAACGCCAACAGCCCCCACCGCTACTACTCAAAATACAACAACGCCCACCACAGGTACTTTAAATTAATTTTATTTTTCTTTAGGCGAAAATCAGCCGTTCGGTCAAGTACCAGGATTCAATCAAGATTTTATGTCACAAATGTTTCAAGGTTTTATATTAATATCAGTACTATTATAACGCCATAACTATGTTATGATTATAGTATAATATTGGAATTTAGGTGGAATGGGAAATATACCAGGAATGCCAGAACTGAATCCGCAGAGCGCAGCTGCACTTCTTAATTCTCCAGTAGTTCAGGAAATGCTAACTCAAATTAGCTCTAATCCTGAACTATTCAGAACACTTGTAGAGTCTTCGCCTCTTCTACAACCAATGGTGGTACCTTTCCTACACAATTATTTACTTAACTTACGCATTTATCCAACTATATAATACTAACTATATACTATCTAATAATGTGTTAATAGCAACAAAACCCGATGTTTGGACAAATGTTGAATAATCCAGAGTTGTTGAGGACTTTGATGAGGCCAGGAATGTTACAGGCTGGGCTTCAGATGCACCAAGCAATGCAGCAGACAAACATGAATAACCAAGGAAATACCAACACCGCAACTCCAAACCCAACAACCAGTAAGCTTACCTGTTTTAATTGTGACTTAGCGGAGAACCCCTTTGCAAATTTTCAAATGCCGGGAACAATGCCATTCCCGACAACCCCAGTGGATACCAGACCACCCGAGGAGCGTTTCAGCACACAGCTACAATCACTCCAGGAGATGGGATTCACCGACCAAGCCGCAAATCTCCAAGCTCTGGTCCAAACCAACGGTGATATTTCAGCGGCAATCGCACGTTTATTAAATCGTACCTAATAAGATATTCATTTTTTTTAGAACCCTGAATTAATATTATATTAACATACTACTCAGTATATACACTATAATACGTGATCTACACTAATGTATAGTGTATATTACATAATATATATAATACATAGTGCATATTATGGTACCCATATATAGTTTATAGTATAGCATATTAGATGTGTGAACTGAATGTCATTTGGTTTTAAATTTCTTTGATTTGTTTTTGAAAAACTGTTGAAAGAAGATGCTAGAAAAGGTTAGAATGAGAGAAAACCACTGAAGGTGGGTCATTTTATGCTTGAAAATGTAGACAGATAGGAGAGTTGTGAAGGCTTTCCTGAGAGTTGTAATGATGCCAGTGTATAAACTACCATAGGTCTTGATACATAGAAATACAAAAAGTTGGCCCAAACTACCAGAAACGGCCAGAAAGAACACAAGTCTCAAAATATGTCTGTGCTTAAAGAGGATGTAGAAAGGATCAAGACCCTCAGTTAGGAAAGAAACAAGGAATGCAAGAGGCAGAGAAACTAGGTTTGTGATGAACATTAGGACGTGAGGATGCACATCTACTTTTGAAAGAACGTCATCCTGGATAGGGCCGACAAAAGCGTCACAAACTAGTGAGAGGAAGCACATGAAAATGCCAAAAACTGAAGTCTTGTTACTTTTATAGTTTACAAAGTGGTCAAAGTTGAACAAGATGAGAGATAAAGTTACACAAAAAACACAGCTGACGTCGTACCAGGCGTACTTCTTCCTAAACAGAAGAAAGCCTCCAATCAGAATCGGAACCATTTTGGAGCTCTTGATAACCACCTGCGTGGGAGTACCTACACGAGGAAGTGCGTAGGTAGAAGTCATTTGAGCTAAAACGCAAAATGAGGAGGAGATTGAAAGCTTAACTAGGTGCTTCTTTTCAAGCACTGAAAACAAAGAAGATCTGACCTCCAATTTCTCGGTCAAATCTGGAGTTGAGGCCATTTTACCAGATTCATCAAAACTACCGGATAATTTGGCCGGATTCTTTAAATTTGGATGCGATTTACGGCTAGATAGGACCGTGGTTTTGTTATGTTGAACCAGGAGCAAGGTAGAGCTCATTATCAGGTTTGAAAAAGTGGTAATTACAACTATAAAAATAGGAAAACTATAAATGCGATTCTCTTCATAATTAAACTTAAGAAGTTTCTCCAAAAAGTACCCGAAGGATAAAAAACAAACATAGATCCCAAGCACAAAGAACAAACACTTCAAGTAGGAGCGAACCTTGAGCCTTCTAGATAATTCCACCCTAGTCATCTGTGTATTAAAATAATCATATATTTACATTGAGTTAAACTTCGATTTTAAAGGTAAATCAACAAATGTACAAATTACAAGATTATCAAGAAGGGTTTTGATAATATATAAAAACAAATTAGTAGGTATAAGTATAATTTAGTAAATATCAGATTCTCATTTGAGTGAAAAAAACAATTTAAAAGAGAAAATTACAAAAATTCCAACACTAACTTTTGTCACTACAACATACTGTATATACTAATGTTTAGTTAGCTATTAACCTTATTCTTTAGTTCGTAGGGTAAAACAAATGTAAAACTAAATGTTAATTTATTCCTTTTATTTTAGATTCCTTCCAAATTTACAGTACATGTATAATAATTTTTATTATGCAAAGGCTCTTACACATATTACAATTATGTGTAATACTATTCAGTTTAAATAGACTAGAAACCATTAAAATAAATAATGGAAGGTTAAAATACTCAATTTCAATAAAAAGTCCCACTGAACTTTTGGGTAAATTGGTAGATAAACTTGTGAATGTGTCAACTGAGTCCTACAACAGAGCAAAAGTGAGTCCTTCTATTACTCTAATCATATTCATATGTATCTACTAGTAAAAATATTATTCATTTTATAAGTACTTTTTGAACATAAATTGTAGAAGGAATTATATGTTGAGGATGTGAATGGAAGTATCAATAAACCTGCAAGACTATTGTTAGCTTTGGAACAAAGTGAACTGTTCAAACGCTGTAATAACATAAACTACAGCGATGATGGGAGTGAAATAAACTTCTCTGACCACGACAAGGTCCTACTACCTCCCTCCTTCTTCGAGTCACTTAAGGACGGAGATTACAATGTTCCATTTCAACTACTTGTACGAAAGATTCACAACCCACAAGAAGTTAGTGAGCCAGCAAGAACCAACGATATGACTACCAAAGGTTCAAAGAAGGATTTTATCAAATTAAATAATAAAGACGAAGCCACTGAGTGTACGATAAAAAGTAATAATGAAGACTATATATCGCAAAGTTAGTGAAATTGTTATAATAATTTTTAGATAAAATTCCCGAGGAGTGTATTTCATGTTCTGCAATTGAATTTAGAACCGATGAAAATTACATTTATTTACCCAAATGGATTATAAACAACCTCAAGATCAAGTATTAACATTATACTAACTACATATAGCTTAGGAGAAAAAATAATTAATTTTTAGGCCGTATGATATAGTACTGGTGGAACCAGTAAAGTTAAGTGATTGTATGAATGTAGAATTAAAGTGTTTGGAAAAGGGATTTTATGATTTGAAAAATGTAAAGAAGATTTTGGAGGACAGATTAAAGTACTATTCAACTTTAACCCTAAATTCAGTGATTCCTATAACAGTGGATAAGAAAACGTATAATTTCCAGGTTGTTAAACTGGATACTGGAAAACGTCAGAACGTTAACCGTGTATCAATACAGGACATAGACATTAATCTCAAACTTTTATGACAATACATACACACATATGTATTTACGACATTTTTATTGATTTAAAAATTATATAAATTTTTGAGCAAAAGGAAAAATTTTGATTTAAATGTAAAAACTTGTGTAATTGTGCAACATAACCTCAACCACCTGTGAAATTATTATGTTGAAATCATTTTATAATTTTATAAATCATTTAAACTAATTTTATGTCTGTTAACTTTAAAATTCGCATTTATTATTAATTAAAAATTGTTATTTTTGTAATTTATAAAATTCTCTGTATAATAACTCTTGTCTTGGATTCTCTAACAATTTGATGTAATTAATATGAAACTTATAAAGATAAACTATTCTTAATGTTATTTTAAAAATCTCGTCATTTTTTATAAAAGATTCCATAACACACATTTAAATTATTTAGTTCACATTTAGGATTCTAAGAATTTTCACATTTTTAGTGCTATGGATGTAAAAAATCTCATTTTCGAAGAATTAATATGTTATGGATGTTCAAAATCTTTTACTGGATTTGGATTTTTACAGCTTTAGAATCATATCTCAATTCTGAAAATGGATTCCTCAACCATGGAGCCAAAAACAATTTTGTTTATTCTTTCAAATGCAGTAATTACAATAAATTAAGCTTAAAAAGTGTTATAAACACTCCTGTATCATATAATAGAGTAAGGAACCATGCCATTTCTACAGGGATAACCGAAACTGCAGTGAAGTCTGAGGTGGTGCCAACAACCGAGTCAGTTGATTATGACTATTTATCTAATCTAATAGGAGAACTTATTAGGTTCTCAAGTTCAGTGGATAAAAATCAGCCTGAAATATTCTATAACGAACTAAAGGACATCTTAGGAAATGCTTCACATGTGGTTTCGGAACTTTTCACTCCGCCAGTTGAACTGGATTATGTAAGTAAACTGGGGGAAATAAAGATAGAATTGGGGGAAAAAATTGATAAAATTGAGCCTCATCACCTTATCAAACCACTTAATTATAAACACTTTAAACATGGTTTCCCTTTCACGTACGAATATTTGACGGACTTTGACCCACTCAGTTCCCAAAGGATTCCCAAGCTTTGGAGGAGGGTGTTGAAGCCAAATATTTCAAAATTAGTAAGAAAAAAACTGTTCAATATGTTAGAATTCTTGTCAAAATCCCTGGGGTTATTTATGGTTACATTTCATGAGACTAACTTGCCAATCCCAGAGTTGTATAAAGTGGGATCTACATTAGGCTTGGAGGGAACAACTCTCCTTTTTGAAGGGATAACACTATTACACCTCAGAGATGATTATTATGGAACAGATTTAAAGGCAAGGATTGATAAATCCTTCGAATTAATTGAATACACCAACAAGGTTAACCTGGGACGGAACAGGAATTTCTCCCTGATTATTGAAAACTTTTTCCGTAGGAAGGACTATGAATCTATTTTTTACATAATAAAATACATGTCTGAAAGGTTAAATAGGAAGATAAATGGGCTTTACTTGGTGCAATTTCTAGTCTCGCTGGCACACAGATTTAAAGCCTTAAAAAATGAACAAAACGGATTAAACGCGAAGTTATTCTCTGAGTTGAAGAAATGGATTAAACAAGGTTTGGAGTTGTATGAAAAGAGCAATTTACACGCTTTTAACATAACCGATGAGTTTGCAGGTATTCTTGAGAAGAACTACAGGGATTTGGCACCTGGACTGTTCAGAATTGTTTCAGTGAGTTCTGGCAATTCACCAGTACCATTTGGCTCCTGCGACTTTTGCAAATTTAAAATTCAGTTTCAGGACATTTCAGACTCAGATCGGTTCGAGATATTCTCGAAGATGATAAAGTCCATTTTTAATACTTCAGTTAGGGAGTTTTTCCCACTATTTGAGTTCTACACGTTTTTACTCAAAGCGTCAGTCGATGGAAACCCTTACACCTGCATTATTGACGGACAAAATGTTGGTTATTACAGGAACAAAACAAGAATATTGGATTACACCAAGTTGAAGGACGCACTTAATTTTTTCGAATCCTCAGGTGAGAACCCGCTCATCGTGTTACCTGTGAGGTGCTACAAGAAACTATTGTACCACTTGGAGAAAACGGATAGACCAAATTATGATTTTTTTGCCAAACTTCATGAGAACAGATCCATATATCTAACTAATAGTTATTCTTATGACGACAACTATTTTCTACTGGCTGGGATTGTTAAGTTTACAGAGGATGAGATTAAGTTGTTTGATCAGTACATGAAGCAGACTAGTGTTCAAAACTCCTACCATTGCCATATTGATTACTGTTTAAAAAATATTAACAATGCTCAGTTTAAGAAAAGTGATAAGAATACAATTATTTTAACCAATGACAGGCTTTCAAATTTGCTAATCGAGGATGTGAACACTGAGGTCTTAAACACATGGAAAAACTATTCATTGATTAGTTTTACCGGTTTTGCCCCTAGGACTATGCTGACTATGGGCCAGAGAGTAAATTACACATTTTCAGTAATTTCAGATAATGACAAGTTTCATATCCCAGTTGGTCGGGATCGAGTTTTTACAAACAACTATGAGATACACAAGTGTGAACTAAGACTAGAAAAGCCCACTAGATCATTTGAAACACCAACTATACCTGGAACGGGTAAACTTTCTCTCAAAATCCTTAATTGTGAGGAAACACCGAATAAGAAGTGGTTACAGCACAATCAACACCTCTTGTTTGATACTCCAGAATTAACACCGAGCTTCCGTTCGTCGGATAATAACAGCTTTAAAGATGAGAATTACACCTACCACAACTTAAATGGTGTAAATAACAGCTTTAAAGATGAGAATTACACCTACCACAACTTAAATGTTGTAAATAATGGCTTTAAACCTCAGAAAAGGAGTTATGGAACTGATTTTTCTGAGATTTACCACAACTCGCCCGAGATTCTTGAACAAATGTTTATACCAAATTCAAGGTCGAAGTGGTTGTGCGTGGACTTATCCTCCATAGACTCACTAATTTCAAACTTGTAATTTTTAATTATTTCCAAATACACTTTTATTTATTTGAATGGGTTTCTTTGAGAAGTTAGAGGCCAGAATCAGATCAAAATCTACGATTCTTTGCCTAGGCTTGGACCCTAGAGCCGAGCAAGTGGATAAATTTTCAAAAACCGAGGAATTTGAAAGATTATTCCAACTTAATATAGAGGGAAATGTAAATTTATATAAAACTGATAAGGACTCTACTTATGTTAAGCTTAAACTGTACTGCTTACACATTTTCAGCAACACACTAGAGCATGTTTGCTGTGTAAAGCCTAATTTAGCCTTTTTCTTACCCAGATTAGCTGATGGAGTTCAGGTTAAAAGTTATATTTAGGATTCCTACAATTCCACTTTAATATACTTTCTATTTTTATTTTTAAAAGATTATTTTATAATTCTTAATTACTTCTACACCTAAAAGTTACTTCTATTACTCAATCTCTTTAAATATTTAATATATCTCAGAATAATAACGATTTACAGGTTTTGGTAGAGTTGTGTAAATATTTACGAGAATTAAATATCCCCGTATTGCTAGACTGTAAACTGGGTGACATTGGCACGACCACCGAATACTACAAGAAATTTGTGTTTGACGAACTTAAAGCAGATTCTTGCACTTTAAACACATTTCTTGGCTCTGACGTACTCAAATCTTTCTGTTCTGACTCTTCTGGCAATTTTGTAAATGACCTTTTCATCCTCGCTAAATGCTCCAACGAGTCGTCTAAAGAGTTCCAATCTGCTCTTTTAAAGGACGGCACTCCTCTATATTTACGTGTTATTCATCAATCTGAAAAATTCTTAGGTTTAAAACACTTTATTAACTATCATTTAATTATTTATTACCAGTTATCAGGATATTGGCTATTAACAATTACAGTTAACATAAGATTAATTATTGGTTAACTTGATATTAACTCTTTAATGATATGTAATAGAGAATAATAATTGTAATTGCAAGTTTGGCTATGTTGTCGGCTCAAATTGTGTTGAAGAGATTAAGAGGATTAGGGAAAACTATGAATGTTATCTCTTGGTGCCAGGTGTAGGATCGCAGGGCGGAGACCTAGAACAAACACTAAAATACGGTAAAACATACTATCACTTACAAACACGATGTTTAGGGTTAAACAAGAATAAGGGAGGCTTAATTGTACCAATATCTAGAGCAATTACTGATACTGATGTAAGTTTAAGGTTACTAATAGTGTCTTAGGACCCTAATGAAAGTGCTGTATATTACAAGAATTTAATCAACAAGTATATTAAGTAGCGATTACTGTGAATCTTCTGACAGTTCATCCTCTTGAGATAGTTCTTCGTTTTCAGAACTTGTGTAGTCTGTGTATATATCTTCTTCATCTTCCTCCTGTTCATTGTTTTGCTGATTCTGATAGTCCTCGATTTGTATCTTCAACTTCATGTTCTCAACTTGCCTTTCCAAAGCCACAGTTTGGTATTTGAGTAAGAATTGAATGCAGTAACTGACCAGTCCAGGGATGCTGTTTATAATATCCGATTCGAAATCCTAAAAACACATAAATTCAGAGTCCTAACCTGTTTATTTATATTTTCATTCTCCTTCTTGAGTTTTTTCAAGGCCATTGAATCGTCTGCATCCTCAACTTCAATGAGCATCTTGATGTTCTGGACACCTTTTGTCTGAAATTGTGTCTCATCCACGTTACTTTCATGGAGTATCTTCTTCCCGTAAATATCCTCTTCATCTCCCTCATCTCTCTTGTTCTAAAAGCTATTTACAATTTTAGATTTACCTGGAATATGTTTATCAAGGTGTCCAGGTTTGAAAACCAGTTGTTGTGCTGAATGTCGAATTGTCCTTGATCCACAATCAAGTCATCCAATTTTCTCTTTTGCAACTGCTTTCTCCATATGTTCTCCTCAACTGTATGTTCAGTAATTAATCTGTACACATTCACGTCCTTGGTTTGACCAATTCTGTGACACCTGAAGAAATTACAGTTGGGTAAACATAGGTTTGTATATAATTTGTATAATATATATAAATTAAATAGTTATGTATGAAAATTTATAAATAATTATATTTGAACCTATCCATAGCTTGGCGGTCTATAGCTGGATTCCAGTCAGTATCGTAGAAGATAACAGTGTCGGCTCCTGTCAGTGTAATCCCAACTCCACCCGTTCTTGTGGAGCTAATGAAAAGGAAAATCTTAGTGTTTTCATTGAACCTGTTTATTATCTTCTGCCTCATATCAATCTAAACATCATCATAAATCCGTGATAATAAATGTAACTATGTGCAACAAATACCTTCGTTGAACCATCTAGCCTGATGTATGTGAAGCCCATGAAGTTGATCCAGTTTTCCAGAATATCTAGCATTTTTGAGAACTGAGTGTAAATAATGCACCTATGTTCTTCAGATTTCAATTTCAGGAGTAAAGGCCCCAGTACCTTGAATTTCCCACAATCGTCATTGATTGAACGTTTAGAGGGGAAAAGTAGTTTATAATTAGAGTTAACTGCCTCAACTGTGACTCTATTCTTCTTATAGTAATCCTTGTCATCTCTTTTCAGGAGCTTAGTTTTAACTTCGTTCATGTACCAGTCGTTTTTATTATTGTAGTTAATTCCTTGGGTACCGGAAAAATATAATTTCACTGGCCTGCTAACTACCTTGACCGATATTACCAAAAAATTTAAAATCAGTATCAGATACGACTCTATTATCCTATTTATCTCCAGTTTGTTCCTCAAGTTGAAGTTAAATATGCTATCTTCTCTATTCAACAGCTTTTCACTCAAAAACTTATTAGTGAGTTCATCAAGCGGTCTTTTACTCGGTGAGAATTTTCTTGGTGTGAACTTATCCTTCATTGGTCCTAGATTTATCTTTTGCCCCTGCAATAACTGTTCTCTTGACAACTCATTTATCATAATTCTCTTCGGCGCTTCAGGATTCTTAGGTGGTTCAGCCTTCAACTTTTCACTATTTAGACCATATCCGTTATAGTGGTTATAGGGTTTGGCTTTCTCAGAATTTACATCAGTTACCAAATTTTGATTCAGAGCATGCCTATTGTTATTCTCAACTCTACTAGACAATAACTTATCTAGGGCAAGGTAACTAAGTTCAGAATTCAGAGCCAGTTTTCTCTTCTTAAATGACTTATCAACTATCAGTCTTTCTGTCCTTTGTCTTTTAGAACCCACTTCTGAGGAAGCCTTGTTACCATTATTAACCTTACTGGTACGGTTGCGATTATCGAAATTATGTTTCAGGGCATCACTGATTTGAAAGAGGTAGGGCAGCTGGAGTGTATTAATATTAAATTCTATTGGGATTTGAACATCGCGTGACTTGAGCTGGTCTGGATGATTACATATTTTCCTCAGCTGTATCAGAATGTTGAGCATACTTCTGTAACTCAGCCTCTCATCTTTACTGCCTTCCTTATTTGAAGAAAAGTTGTATAGGTGAATGTACTCGTCATAAAGAACTTGCTGTCGTTTGGTCAGTGTACACTTGAGCACATGTTCGTATTTTGAGGGCATTTGCTTCTCCACATCCTTTTTCAATCTTCTCAAGAGGTACGGTCTGAATATTGCATGGAGTTTTTCAACAAGTTCCATGTTATTTTTGTTCATTTCTTCTCTTTCCTTGTTCTTCTTGTCAAGTTCCGTGTCTGTAAAAAGCGGGTTATTGCTGTACATGTTATCCAAGGCCTGGTTAAGTGGATCTGTGAACCAAATATTAAATTGTGTATGGGATGTGAATATATTTGGGAGTATGAAATGCATCAAAGACCACAATTCCTGCAGTGAGTTTTGCAGCGGTGTTCCTAAAAAGTCAATATCATGTATTCAAATGTATTTTATAAAATAACCTACTAACCTGTCAATAATAGTCTATATTTTGTATTAAATGTCAATAACGTTTGCCAACGCTTTGAAGTGAAGTTTTTAATGTTTTGGGCCTCGTCAAGTATCATATATTCCCATGCTCTCCTCTTTAATACATACGAATCCTGGACCACAATACTGTACGAGGTGATTAATACATTGAAGGAGTGTGGTTTATTCCACCCTGTTCTCTTTTTCGATCTTTCTGCCGGTGTTCCATAATATGCTAGAATTTTGAAACCTGGGCAAAACTTGTTAAACTCCATCACCCAGTTCAGCAGTATGCTCGTTGGTACAACAATTATATGTGGACCCCAATTCCCCTTGTTGCATGCCAAATACGCCAACAAACAGATCGTCTGTAGCGTTTTCCCCAGTCCCATTTCATCTGCCAGTATTCCGTTAATGTTCCGTTCATAGAGCGATACTAACCATCTCAAACCTTCCTTTTGATATGGTCTTAAAACTCCTTTTATTAGAAATGGTACTTCGATATCTACGCCATCTTCCTCTTCATCTACATGATTTTCCCAATCTTTTTGTTCCTCTGTTCCAATTTTTTCAGAAGGTGTTACGGTCTCCATCCTACTTTTGGAAGATGGTTCCTCCCTTTGAGTTTTATCGGCTTTAGTATCTTCTCTGGTCCCATCAGTGCCGATGTAATCATTTGTATATTTATGGCTCTTTTTTGGTACTGGGTCATAATCAACTTCATCTGCTTGATTTTGGTACATCTTAAGAAGTTCTTCCAATGGCATTTCAGCTTCTTTTTGTAAGTCATTCAATTCATTCTCTTCCTTATCAGAGTCCATCTCATCTTCCAACTTCAAATCATCCAGCTCCATACGTTCCTCGTCCTTATTAACTACATACTCATCCTCAACCTGGTCCTCGTCTTGAGACGCACCAACCTTGGAAGAATCAACATTATCAACCCTTGAAACGTCAGATTTATCAGCATTGGGGGGTGGAGATTCATCGGGCATAGAAATATCAGATACATGGTCAGGTTCATCTGAGTCAGTGACTTCTTCAATTTCATCATCATCAGCTTCTTCAGATTGCCTATAGTCAGGTTGATTTTGGTACATCTTAAGAAGTTCTTCCAATGGCATTTCAGCTTCTTTTTGTAAGTCATTCAATTCATTCTCTTCCTTATCAGAGTCCATCTCATCTTCCAACTTCAAATCATCCAGCTCCATACGTTCCTCGTCCTTATTAACTACATACTCATCCTCAACCTGGTCCTCGTCTTGAGACGCACCAACCTTGGAAGATTCAACCTTATCTTGTTGTTGGGTTTTATTTTTTGGCGTTGGTGTGCGATTTTGGTTATCCACTTGATTAAAATTTTGTGTGGTATGGTTATGGGTTGAGCCAGTTTTAATCTTTTTGTCAAGTATATATCTGTCCTGGTCACTAATTGAAACCTTAATTGCATCTTGTATGAACTTGTCGAGGTTTTGCTTCTTCTTCTTTATAAGTTCTTGCTGTAAATCCCTCTTCAAATGTTCCCACGCAAACTTCTCGATTTTTTTCCAGAACAAATCAATTGAGTTGCTGAGATTGCGATATAGTAGCAACACTTGCTTGTTTCTTTCTGTTTTGTTCTTCTCGAGGTCCTGCTCCATCTTTATCATATACTTGCTTGTGCTAGTTACGAGATTCTTATATATCTTCCTCTTCTCCTTGTGCTCGTCATTTACAAGATCCTGGAAGTCTTTCATCTCCTCCAATATCTCCTCAAACTTTAAACTATGTTTATCTTTATCCCTACTTGAGGTTGGCGATAAGGATGAGCAGCTAAAGGGTGAAGGCTCGTTAATTTTATTTGGTATGGTTTTACCCATTTCAGAGTGCAGTTCGTTTAATTTGGACTGCAACAAGTTTATTGACTTGTTTATATCCTTGATTTCATCCTTGAATTGTTCATACTTCCCTCCCAACTCAATAAAGAACACTGGGTCCACTTGCACATTTTCCAGCCCCAGCTTCCTCAGTTCTGAAATATCCTTGCGCAGAAGCGATTCTCGGTTTTGGCTAAAGTAGTTTTCAATGTAATTTAACCCCTTTATAAATATGTGTTCCTTGTTTATTAATATTTTTTTCTTTTTCTTCTGTTTTGAGGTCAGATATTCGAACTCGTTAAAGTTGAACACATCACTTCCCTTCAACTCGTTCAGTTGTTGGGCTAAAAGGTCCTGGTGCTCCACTTGTTCTGGAGTAAGCTTGTTAACATAACTCTCTCCGCTATAACTATTATTATATTTGCTGTAACTGGCGGCTGAGGTATCTGAAAATGACCTCTGCTGTCCAAAACCAGGCTGGTAGTTATAGTAAGGTTGTGGTTGAAATGGTAGTCCAAAAAACTGTTGGTTAGTCGAGTATGCGACTGAAACTGGCCTGAAAAATTGTTCATGGTCGTTAGAGCCGGAATATGATCGTTGGTGCTCTCTTTTCATCCTTTTCCTTTTTACGGCACCTTTATCTGAATATTTAAGTTCATCTTGGTTTGCATCTTCAATATTTGGTTCGTGAGATGCGATTTTCTTCATCAGCAATCTTTGATTTATTGCTGCTGTTCTTTTCGACCTTCTACTCTCACCATCTCCATCTCCCAGAGGTTCCTTGCTCTGGCTACTTTCGTCTCCTGAGTGGTCTCTGTATTCCTGAAGGTTCTGGCCTTGTTTCTGTGATTCATTAGGTTGCTGAGGTTCACTCTCCTTTTGCAGTAATGAATTTTCCCTAAGATCTGGTTCTTCATTTAAACTTTTTGGGCTAGGATCTTCTTTTTTGGGAAACCACTGAAAAATGGTAACTCCGGTAGAATTACCCTTGGGAGGTGTATTTTTATTATTCTTAAGTGGAGGTTCCATAATAATTATAATTAGGGGATTATCCAATAATTTTACCTTTGTAGTACCTTTTGCCTTTTATTTCTGATAATATTTTCAAGAAATCTACATATTCATCGTTCCTCTTGACCTTCTTCTCTACACATGACTTATCTCTATTGATATTAGATAGATTTTTAGATTCTTTATCCTT
The DNA here is from genome assembly GCF_000165365.1 of Theileria parva strain Muguga. Classification (NCBI taxonomy): domain Eukaryota; phylum Apicomplexa; class Aconoidasida; order Piroplasmida; family Theileriidae; genus Theileria; species Theileria parva. The sequence goes on along the minus strand of NC_007344.1, from coordinate 2,326,459 downwards.
AATAGTACGTTTAGGACGCCTTTTACTAGGTTTATCAGACAATTGATAGTACGTATTAGGTATTTTATGGCTTCTTAGGGTTTCTGGCACATAGGGTACTGCTGGATTATTGTTTAACCTTAAACCTCTTAAAAATTTTAAAAATGATTTTCTCAGAGCTCTGAAAGTCTGTATTGACTTGTTTATATCTCTAGATTCAAGATTAATCTTCTTGAGTTCATTTTCATCCACATCGAAATTACTATATATGAGCTTCCTCTTGTTCTTAACCTGGTTAAAAATTAAAATTTAACTAAATTTATAATTTAAAATTTACCTTTCTCAGTTTTTTATTAAATCTTGCCAATTTGTAGGTAAATCTTCTAGCTTCGAAGGACGCCCATTTAACTATACAACTTTATGTATTTTATAGTCTTACTTTTGTCAAAATTTTCTTTATTTTTACTATTATTGTTAGTTTTATCACTTATATTAAAAAATTGTTTATCAATTCCTATAACGTTGTGAATTATTATAATTGTTAGAGCATACTTTTAATGGAAGGTGATTCTGTAGCGTTGAAGTCAGCTGTGTCACTGCTTGTTGACTTTGAGGGATAAAACCGGGGACTAATATTATTAAAATGAACAAAACAAATATTTTTAAAATTTAATGAAACTGATTCGACCTGGAATTTATACACATATAGTACCAGCAGGTGAAACACATGAATCATAACTTAATCCTACCATTTGCTGTATATAGTTATTTAAATTAAATCTGTTTAAAAAATAGAATATGCTAATACATTAAAATGAAAGAGAGTAGGGGATGGGGGATTACAAATATTGGCGAAGGATGAAGGCAAATATACGATAAATGAGTTTTGATCTTTTTGAGGTTGTACTTTTCTTGACTGGCGTTGCGTTTGAAAACAAGATGTATGCTTCGTACTTGAGTGGATCTAAAACGTTAACTGAGTTGGTTTCTACCAGAATATTCATTTCCAAGTCCTTGTTATGGGACCTCCTTGACAGGTTAGAACTTCCTATCAGCATGGCGCATGGTCCCTTAATACTCTTCTTAAACTCTTCAAATGTAAGATCTTTGGCGTTTTTGGGTATTTCTCCTTCGAAAACCCATATTCCTTTGTGATGGAATGTGTATCCTGGGTTATGATACTCATAGTAGAATGAGTCATTTTCTTCTTCGTCCTTATCTTTGGAATACCGTGGGCTCCTCTTGAATACGTATTCCAGGAGTAGGTTTTGATAGTGGCAGTATAACTTGGGAATTAGCCTCTTTGAGTCAGTACAGTTGTGGAAATCGTTCGCTGTAGGGGACGAAGTTAAAACATAAAATGATCCCATATTCTCTGAGCTCTTGCAATTAAGCATATATGTTACCAAATCTGAGTAATCTTTGGTGAAGTTAAGGTAAGAGGTTGCCAAAATTAATGAATGCCCTGATTTACGATACTTAATCATGAGGTCTTTGCAGAGCTCCTCATCTTGTCTGAATGGCGGGTCTGAGAATCCTAGCTGGAAGAACAGCATAAACCTTGTAAAACCTTCCATCGGTGGATAACGTCTCATAATGCGATATGGAGTGTGGTCGATGTCATCAAGTACTGTTCCGCTATAGTTATTACATATTGAGCAATATTCATGCTTCCCATTGTGTCTGATAGTTTTAAATCCATTCATGTTTCTACCGCTTCTTGCAGTCCCATTCATATTTCTCCAACTATTAATGCTATTATTGTTAGACCTTTTTAGGTATGATCTTGGGCTTACTGAATAATTGCCGCTTAATGATTCTTTGATGTACAACTCTTCCAAAAATTCCTCCTCGTTTACATCTCTTGGCGTATAAAAGTCGAAGCTTTCTCTTCTGGAGTGGTCAAAAGTTTCTTGGCCAACACTCTGATTGCTTAATATACTGCCTGTCCCACTTAAAGATTTCCTGCGGTGAACAAGCTTATTAAACAGTTTTCCAGTCCTTGATTTCTTCTCTTCAGGGCCCAGGTTTGCGAACACTTTTGCCATTAAAATTGGCTCCAAAGCGTCGTTACACATCTTTATCATAGTCACGAAACGTCTATAGATTTGTTTCTTGAAAAGCAAAAAGTCATCCAGTGGGTTAATCAGGTCAGAGTCCCATACAAACTCTAAATTTTCCGTAGTTTTATATGCTATTGTTCCCACCGTCTTAACTATTGTACGCATTAAATTTGAGAAAAGCTCGTCATCCACAACCATGTATCTATCCATTCTGTTTGTGAAATATGGTGTTGAGCAGTTGGCTCCGCTGATAACCGTAACACTATCTGCTACGTAAATCTTCATGTGTAGTGTTCCTAGTACTTCCGAATATGGCGGTCTCAATATTTCATTAAAAAGTGGGTCACACAGTGGTGAATGGTATAAGCGGAGGCTAACATTCTTTTGTTTCAAAAGGGGTTTGATTAAATCCAGGATACATTTGCCTGTATTTTCTCTTCTCATAGATCTTTGTTTATCCAGGAGCAATTCTACGACTAAATCAGGGTTATTTTCCTTTGCTTCAAAGATGCAATTTACAAAATCTTGTTCCAAGGGTAGTGTTCCTATGTATAGACAAGAAATCACTATCTTCTCCTTGGCATTTCTCATCATACTACATAATTGATTGTAATATGATTTCGGGTCATATAAAAATGACAGATTTTTAGATTCTGTAATGTATTCCAAAAGCAGATCGTTCTCCATCTTTCAAAATATCAAAAACTGATAAAATATCTTTTGGAGTAACACACTTATTAAAAACCGTCAAAAATGATTCATGTTAGAATGCTTTGGATAAAATAAAAAATTCAATTATGTAAACCTTGAATATTGAACCCCCATCCTGTTACTAATATTACCTATCTATTAATGCCAAATGTTCATTAAATTTATTATATTAATACACTCTAAACTTGTTTAACTTTAGTTATAACCTTTTACTAATTTTTTGTGGTCATTATTATAGAAACAGATTTGATTCTACACATCCATTACTTTCCATTCCTATTATTATCCTTACTTATTAACTATTTAACACATTTTGCCTATTTGAATTTATTTATTTATATTTATATATTAATATTCCTTATATGAGTTTACAAAATGTTTGATTAATAAATAAAAATTATTATGGTATAGATCATCTGTACACATCCCTGTTGATTTACCGTATTTACAATCTTTTATACTCTAATAGGCTTTTATTTTTCTTCAATGTGTTAATAGTATATACCAACATTGAAATTTTAGTCAAATAATTTAAATGTAAATATAAATAATAAATATTAAATGTGTGTAAAAAATAAGATTTCCGCGCTAAATTATCAATTTAAATTTGGGGAAAACATTTGAAAACTAATTAAGAGTCTGATTCAGACCTTAAATATATTATATTATGAGATTAATTCTCTTGATTTATCAATGCCTACCAGTATATCGACCAAGGATTCTACTAAAAAATCTAGTTTTTTTCAAACACAAACCTTCAAAATTACAAAATCAAAAATTATAAAAAATAATCTAATTTTTTTAATATCTTCTATTGAACAAATTAATTTTAAAAAGCTGTGTTTGTGGGTAAGAAAAAAATTTAGGGATAATAGAGTTTTTTCATTTATTAACAATTATTTACCCAAAATATTTAAATTCAAGCTGATTAAGTTAATATTCAATAATGATATGTCTGAATTACTCGTTGATAGCTCAATTTCTGACGATACTAAATGTGTAGCTCCTTCCGATCAATTAGCATCAAAAGAAGGTAACGAAACTGATAGAAATTCCCCTCCTGGATTAAATATTAGTTTTATTTTTGATTATCTAAAATAATAAATGATTTAGGAATCGATAAAAACAGCGATGATGTCAAAACCGACAATAACGTCGAGTCTACATCAGATGATGCTATTATTGGACCTAAAAAAACTACAAAAACGGTATCATTTTCTAACAAAATCTCATTTCACTACTTCTAATTATTAAAACACAAAAAATCGTACCATGTTTAATACAAATTCATTACTCAAACGTATAGTTCATAATGCACACTACCAAATTAAAACTAATACACAAAATATTTGGATTCCATAACCCATTTTACATCACAAATGCCAAGTTTGTAAGAGGTTCCAATTTACATAAATTACGATGTTTTACATTCGGGTCTAGAGAAGACTTGAATGATATAGAAGAGTATAAGGATGCAGAGGTAGAGTTTCAGGAATATTGTGACGAAGTAAAGGATTTTATAGTTTTGGATAGACTAAATGAGGGTAAAAATTTGAGTTCCTTTTTGACTCGTTTGAACGTTACTGGTCCAGATGACTACTTGAAAAAACTTGAAAGTTTGAACGTTGATAATTTGAAAGTAGTTTTAAATCAACTAAACCAACTCAAGGCACACTCCAATGCACTGTATAATTTTATTACTTGTGGGTTCTATGTCGACCAGGACTATTTAAAAAAGTTATTATCTTTAACACACAATCACTACAACCAACTATTATCGAATTATAAGACAAACGACTCAAATAATCAAAATAATACTCAACATCATATTACGGAAATCAAAAACTCGACCACCGATGTCCATAAGTTGAGTGATATATTTGCAACTCTTCTGTTAACTTCGTCTGAGTCTGGTCTGTTTAAAGACGACGCGAAGAGAGTTTGTGGAATTTTGGAGTCTACATTGTTTGGAAAGATGTTCGAACCCTTTATTGAGCTTTCTAGTGGGAGATTGGTCAGTTCGGTGATATTTATCTACTCAATATCACAGCTTTTTGAAAAGGACTACGACACTCAAATGGAAAGGCTATTTGACAGGGTTATACGGACAATTTCAATGAAGGAAATTGATTTAAATTTATCGGATTTGTTCTATCTCAAATTGTCTGTCAAATTTATTCTAAATAGGGTATTTAATAAAGAGTTAAATATTTAAGATATCCATATCTAACATTATAATTAATAATTACTTGTAGAATCCCGGACTAAATAAAAATATTTCTAAAGAATCCTCATGTTTTTTATCCAATGTTGTATTTCAGAATTACATTAAAGAGAAGGTGAGCAGAATTCTATTTTTCCTTAAATTAAAATTAAATCATAGGAGTTACATGGGATTGAAGAAGTTGTACCTCTAAAAATCAAGGAAATTGATTCTAATATTGAAGGTGGTGTGTTTAGTATAGGGCCTTTTGACTTCACACATGTGTCGCTACCAAACAAGGTTTGTTTATTTTCTTTTTCTTTTTATATTTTCATTCAGAATGTTTATATCTCGAATAAGCCCTATTATTACTTCAATTTAAGTCCGAAGTTTGGAAAACGAGAATATGTAAATTGGATGGATGCCTTCCTTAAGATTCATGGGTGGAATCTTATACACTTGTAACATTATATCTTTCACTTAATTTTATATGATATCCACTTATGTTTTTGACCAGAATTCTTTCATCTCCGCCTAAATCTCCAAGGTACATTAACCTCATATATATTGTGTAGGAACATTTTCTTTCCATGGCAAAATATATGTGTTCACAGAACAGGAGCGTTTCTAGAACGGAACAGACTTGCCCTAAGAGTTCCAATAAACCTTACCAAGTTTGAGATAAGGGAGTATTTAAGGAAGCTTTACGATGCCAAGGTCATTAAAGTTAACACACTAATTAAAATACCTAGAATAAAAAGAGACTTTTCAAGTAGACTACCTAAATATTACAGAAATGGGCCTATGTATAAGAAGGCAATAGTGACACTTGAACACTCAGTTCCAGACGAGGTTAAGATGATGGGTATGGACTTCGAGCTGGGAAAGAATCCATCAATAACAAAGAAGAATGTACATTACGGAAAGAAATCAGATTTTAGTTATTTACCAAATAGAAAAAACGACCCATATACGGGAGAATACGAGGAGGCATGGAAGCTGCCCATACCGAATTTATTAGCAGGTACGGATTTATACAAATTTGAAAGCTTTAGATGATGATTGGGAAATTATTCCAGAGCTAAATCAAAACGTTGACCATATGAGAATGAAACCGGATCCAACAGAACCACACATACACGGAGGCTCTTACACATATAACAGGAAACCAGATACTGTTCCGACCCAGCAAAATCAAATAGTAACTTATTTATTTGTTTAAATTATTTTTAGATGGATTTAACTCCATGGAGAAGGAAATTAAAGAGAATAGAAAGACCAGAAGGCCAAGATACAGATATCGATTCTGAGGAGGCCAAACCTACCCCCTGGAATTTCCCTCCAGCACATTAAATATTTTTTATTAATGTACATTTCATAAAAATTTATGTTTATTAAATCTAGTATTTTATAGTGGAACATAATTAGCACAACATCAGGGTTGTTTACACAGTGGAAGTTTAGGGATGTTGTATTAATACATACACACATTGTCCAAATCAATTGTTTATTTGTTAAAATACATAATAAATTTACGTTTTATAACTTATAACTGTTTGCACCAAGATGTAAGTGCCGATATCCACTTCTAGGATTAATCCTAGATTATTTTAAAAAAATTTCATTTTAATCTGCCCATAAAATCCTATTATGAATTATCGTGATTAATTCCTTACACATTAATGCAGAATGTTTTCTAATGTGTCTATTTTGAAGCATGCATGCGCAATTTTACGCATTTACCACCTTCATAGCCTCTTACACATCTTTATCCCCGTTTAGACAACGTAATTATGTTCCACGTGCACACCTTTGCACATTTTGTCGTTTGCCCTAAATTTAAAATAATTTAGTTGTATTCTCGTTATTTGTATTTTCTTCATCATTTGAGAGTTCAAACTTCTATACCTATTTTAATTCTTCCTTCTTAAATTCACTTAAATTTTACGTTATATTAACACATTTTGCATTTTGTCTAATCTTAGTTGATGTTATTATTTAGTTTCCTTTTCTAAATTGAGAATACGTGAAACCACTCCCAAAACATTACACATAGTTTAACACATCCGAATGTGCTTTACTTTAATTTGAATCTTATCTAGAATATTAGAAACCAGAAAATTTTGGTTTGCTAAACTTCATAAGACAGTTTTTTAAAATGGAATGATTTACACCCCGTAAATATATCCACCTCCCTTTTGTATTATATTTGTAACTCTGTACCATATTTTTACTAGAATATATAGTAAATCTCCCTGAATGTAAAATATCTCTTTAAATCAAACGTAGCTTATCATGAAAGCCACAAAGTTTGGAGTATTTGACGACAATTCAGTTGACACTGAGCCCTTACTAAACGAATCATACAAAGCTTATGACTCTTCTGATTTAAATTTTGAAGAAGCCGAGGCACTTAGACCTAAAAAACGTGGAAGGAATAGCCTAAATCCCTATGAATATGATAAATTAGGTTACTATTCAAGTGATGTCGACTTTCAAAAGGATGACAATTTGAGTGAAATTTACAAGGAAAGCAGTGAACTCGAGGAAAATTTCACTAATTTGAAAGAAGTTTATGACGAAAATGATTACAAAGTTAACGAGAATGCTAACTTAGATGATAAGGTTAGGGATACCCTTAAGGACAAGAACGATACAGATACCAGATTAACATCATCAAGTGAAGTTCTGAGTAACTTTAACTATGAAACCATAGATAATTACGAAGTCAGCGACAACTACGAGACTATTGACAATTATACAACCAGTGATGATTACATAACTTCCTTGAACGATAACTGTGACTTTTCATTAAAAACAAATGACTCTTCACTAAACACTGAGGAGTCAACTCTCAAAGATCCTGAAAAGGAGGAATTTCCCTTTGATAAGGACCAGTTATTGGAAAAGGAGAAAGAGTTAGAGGAAGTTACAAAGGAACAACTGGTTGAGGAGACCAAGGAACTCTTGGAGAAAGCACAGGGGTCTTCATTTGAAGAACAAGAACAATCACCTGACAACTTACCGATCAAGGAACAAGTATTAGAAAAAGAAAAAAAAGCATCGGAAACAGAAAATGTTTATGTGATCTCTGAAGAATTGAGGCAATCTTATATTCGACAGAGCAAACTACTACCAAAGATAAGAGGAGTATGGTTTAACTCAACTGTACGAAGAATGGGTTGGGTAGGTCAGGCGTACAAAAAGTGCAAAAGAATTGAGAAGATATTTTCAATAAACAAGCATGGGTTCGAAGGGGCTAGAAAACTAGCAATCGCTTTCAGAAACTCACAGAAACCTACCAACAAATCAGAGTTACCAAATTATCCCGACATATCCTTGAAAGACGTAATTAAGCCAATTTCTCAGTTGAGAATTAACTTACAGCAACAATCCAACCAAAACAACCCAAAGGAGACAAAGAATATCCTTGCAAACGAAAGGATTCAAACCTCAACCTCTATCAAAGATAAGTTGGATTATGTGCCAAATAAACTCAAGGAAGAAGATGTCAGGTTTGAAACGAGGTCTAGTAAGACGAATTTCAAGAGTTTGTATTCTAACGAAAGTGTGGTAGATGACCATGAATACCCCGTAGACTATAAGGATCTAATTGACCACTATAAGTCGGAACTGAACAATGAAGAAAAACAAGTTAGAGATAACACCTGCAAGGAAGCACTCTTATTCATGCTGTACGAACTAGAAGCTCTCGTGGAACTTGACATACCGATTCCTCCAATTTCAAAATTAGAGTGCAAACGTGGCATAAACTTCCACATAAACTTCCTTGAAAACTCAAAAAAGTCCGTGGAAGTACTTCCGTACATAAATTCACTTGCGCACTACATATGCAAAGGCATAACACCAACGGACATGACACACTTTGAATTGTATTCCCTGATAAACACTCTCTCTCACTGTATTCCTTTAAAGATGGAGTTTTCAAGTAGATAACTCCTTTTCAATGAAGAATGTATAAAATGAAAGGTATAAAATTACTGGTTCATTTTGTACAAATAATTTAAATGAGGAATATCGTTTGTGACATTGTCATACAAGCGAATTGGTTCCCTGTTCTTCTCATTTTTATCTGTAAAATATTAATTTTATTTTACAGTTATTACACACTAGGGTATCTGTATATTCATAAGTTAATTACCTGTTTTAATTGGTAGTACATTCCTAGATAGAGCAGTTTGAAACAGTTTACCCCTGGCGTCTAGAAATTAAACTATATTAACCTACTAATTGCTAGATTCTTCTCAATGTCCATGAACTGATTAATACGATCCTGAAATTTTTGTGTGTTTAAAAAATAACCATATCGGTGACCACTTGACGCCGTAGTCGTGATAGCCTTTTACGAAAGTTAGACAATCCTTAAAAGGAATAAAATGACTAAAAATTACTTGATTGTTGTTCTCGAATACTACTCCAGTCCTTTGGGTCAAAGTTGTAGTACACATTCAAGTAAGGAAAAGAACTACACACACTTATTCATTTGCATAACCTACAGTTCATCCCTACTGGTTTGATTCTGACTAAAAAATTGTTAATGTGGTGTTAAACTAACAGCACAGGAGAGTTTGATAGCCCTAAAGATCGAGAAAAAAACCTTCCAGAGCATTCCCCAAAATCAGCCAAATATGTCAATGTGAAGAAAAAATTAAAAAGAAACTCCATCAAAATAATAACATGAGCAATAATAAGCTGTGAAATTTATACACATTTGAGTTATAAATTATTTTAGTTAAAAATCAACAACACAACGAGTTCCTACACACATAAATCATATTACTGACTATTAAAATAATTTAAAATTAAAATTATACAAGCTGAAATATTTTTTAATAAAAAGAATTTTAAATAGAATTAATTAAATTAATACATCATTAATTCCGACGTCACGTTGGCCTTATTGTAGTGATTATTATTTTAAACCACTTTAATTGACACATTTTTAAATAATATAATGTTTTACAAATAAATAATTTATAATTTATATTATATTTATAATTAAATAATGATATTCTGTAAATTTATCCTAGGAATCTTTACATAACCTTTGTGTAAATTTGTTTTTGTTTTCTTGATTAAGAACTTATATTTATGACCAAAATTTTCTTTTACTATCCGTGATAAAAGTCAATTTAACTGATACAAATCAAAATTTATCATATTTAATGATTTCAAGTTCATTGTCCCTTATTTGGAATAATGATAAATGTAGATTATTGTACACACTAATAATTTTATGTAACATAATAAAAGTATCATCAGGATATTTGTTAAATGGAAATGGAATAATAAGAAATACCCAAATAAACATACGGAATCTGGATAATCATGTTTCATCTCGTGATAACATTAAAACTGTTAACAAAAACACATATAAGTTTCAGTTAAATAACCAAAATACAGATGATTTTATACCTTCTTCTGTCACTGATGATGATCAGAGGGAAGAAAATGTCCAACAATTACAGGATAACGAAGAGTACAGAAGCGATGATATAATTGTGCTGGAGGGATTAAATGCTGTTCGTAAGAGACCAGGAATGTACATAGGAAATACAGGAGAAAGAGGTGTGCATCAACTATTGTACGAAGTACTTGATAACTCGGTTGATGAGTATTTGGCAGGATTTTGTAATAAGATAACTGTGAGTCTCATGAATGACGGGTCAGTTGAAGTATCAGATAACGGAAGGGGTATTCCATGTGATATCTCCCCCAAAACAGGAAAATCTGGTCTGGAAACTGTCCTAACTGTGCTTCATTCGGGAGGCAAATTTCAAGATATTTTCCCTCCGAACTCAATTTCCGTTAAACCTGATGATAAAAATGACTCTAAATCTAGCAAGAAAGGTAGCAAAGAACTTGAGGAAAAGAGAATTTATGAATATAGCAGTGGACTACACGGTGTTGGTCTAAGTGTAGTTAATGCCTTGAGTGAGTTCCTGATTGTGGATGTCTTCAAGGGTTCTAAAAGTTACCATATAGAACTTTCCAAAGGGAACATCACTAAACCACTGACTGAATTCTCCGAACCTGAAACCACCGATCAACCGAATCCAAATCTAAAAAAATATGGAACAACAATAAGGTTTCTGCCTGATTACAAACATATTTTTAAAACGCACCACCAACACACTGAAACGGAAAACGAAGAAAATTCTGGTACCAGTACCGACAAAAATGATTTAGATACTAAATGCTCTGGTTGTAAGAACGGATTCATATTGGATTTGATTAAAACCCGCGCAAAGGAATTGTCATATTTAAACCCTGGTTTATTCATTAAATTGGTTGACTACCGCATAAGCAATGAAAACAATGTAAGTTTTAAAAGCTAAAACAAAAAATATAACTTAACATAGGAACCGTGGGAAGAATTGTACCATAATACTGGTGGGACGAGGTCATTTTTGGAGGAATTGATTAAAGATAAAACTCCTCTGTATAAGCCGATAAGCTACATCACGTTTGTTTTCTAGTCTTAAATTTAAAAAATGATTAAAACTAATTTATTTTTTAGAATTAGGGGAGTTATTAACAATGTTAACGTTGAAGTGTCGTTCTCCTGGTCACTGGAGTCGTACACAGCTCTCATAAAGGCATATGCAAACAACGTTAGCACAATAGCAGGAACACACATTGATGGATTTAAAACTTCAATAACACGAGTATTATACTAAATAAATAATAATTATTTCGTTTATTAAAATAATTTTTCAGTGTGTAAATGGTCTCCTGAAGAAGTATGGCTATTTTAGGGGCAATGTCAAGCCATTAAACGGAGAATTCATAAGAGAAGGTTTAACTCTAAAATAGATTATATATAAATCTAATATTGAGAAAATTTGATTTTTACAATTATTAGGAATGACTGCTGTCATATCAGTTAAACTTACCGGAGCTGAGTTTGACGGGCAGACTAAAACTAAACTGGGAAATGCATTAGTAAAGACAGTAACAGAGAAGGTATTGGAATTAACAATATTCAATTAATAAATTTAGATTGTAAATGAACAATTTACTAACATACTGGAGAATAATAAGGAGTTGTTGCTAGCAATACATAATAAATCACAAGCTGCGAAAAAAGCATTCGATGCAGCCAGGAGTGCTAAGGATCTTATAAGACAAAAATCGTCAAGCCTAATATCAAATATCTCAGGTTTTTTAAATCTGGATCATTAATTAGTTTAAAATTTCACTAATTTTTTAATAATTACAATTTAGGAAAATTGACTGAATGCAGCTCAAACAACGTCGAGAACAACGAGTTGTTCATAGTCGAGGGTGAAAGTGCAGCAGGAAATGCAAAACAGGCAAGAAATAGACAATTTCAAGCGGTTTTGCCCCTGAAGGGGAAGATCCTTAACATTGAAAAGATAACAGACAATAGTAAAGTGCTGGAAAATCAACAGATTCAGGTATAGTTATTATTGGTTAATTACCAAATTTAGCTTTTGATGAACAGTATTGGAATTTCAATAAATCCAGTAACATGGAGACAAAAGGATTTAATTGCTGGAACGGATGTGGCATTGGACCCATTCATAGAGATGAACAACAGTACGTTTAAATTACACCTAATTTGAGTAGACCTTAACAAGTTGAGATACGGGAAAATCATATTGTTGACTGATGCTGATGTTGACGGCTCCCACTTAAAGTCACTTTTACTCTGTTTACTGTACAGACTTTGCCCAAGTCTGTATTTGCATGGAAGAGTGTATGTGGCAAGCCCTCCACTCTACAGAATTACAAACCTGAGAAATAAAAAGTATATATATTCTTGGTCACAAGAACATTTATTAAGGACAATAAAGGAACTAAATTCTAAGTATGAACATAAAGAAACAACTGATGGGGATGAGGAGAAAGGTGATACTCAGGACCAGAAACCCCAGTATGAAGATGAATTGGAAGATAATGAAGATGACCGAGAGGGGAATGTAGAGGAAATAGAATTAAAAACAGAGTTGGGATCGAATGTAACCCAGGATAAACAAAGTGATGAGTTGGATTTGTATAACATAAACAAAACTCTAAGTAAAACAAACAAGCATTTGATCATACAGAGATTTAAGGGTCTGGGTGAAATGATGGCAAATCAGTTATGGGAGACAACAATGGATCCTAAGAAGAGAATTTTAAAGCGCATAGTAGTCAGTCACCAGCCAGAAATCTCAGAAATCATTAAATTATTAATGGGCTCAGACGTTCAGTCAAGGAAGCAGTACATATTCAATAACTCACAAGCATTTCATTTGGAGGATTTAGACATCTAATTTCATAAATACATCTATTAAACGGTAGATAGGAGATTAAGTTACTTTCTTTTATAAAATTTTACAGAGGTTTTATGTTCGAGTATGTCATCGGGTGACATCGACAGGTTGTATAAGGTGTCAATGAAGTTATAAAACTAAACAATATTAAAAATTGTTTACAAACCATTGATCCTGGCCCGTTAGCTTTCTTTGCACTTTCACTAGAAACAAAGTCTAACCCATAGATTGCTGCACTTGAAGGAACTAGGAAGTCTTCACTGGAAAGTGTAGTCATGGAAGCAATTATAGCACCAGAACAATTATTATACCCTTAATAAAATTTTTTAAAGAAATTTGATTAAAATTTATTTAAATTATTTAAGTGATATAAGTGTTGTAAATGATAAAAATTAAATACCATGGATTTTATTTAAAATTTGAGGTAGTTTTGGGAAAACAATTATCTCCATGTTGTTGTGGTTACTTACGGCTATCTTGTCACCTAAAAGGGATATTTTTATAGGAACTAACTTGAGTCAATGACGGTAGAGTTGTATTTTTCTGAGAGGTAATAACATCGTTCTAGTGAAAAGTCTTCTTTGGTGGAGTTTTCTTTTAGAAGTGGGCATTCAAGGTCAGTATTAAGAAGAAACTTTAGAGTTCCGTTACAGAACCTTATAACATGAGGATTTATTAAATTTATCTGAAAATTAAAATTCGATTAAAAAATACTATTTTAGAAATCTTCATATAATCGTCAACTGATTGGTAGTAGGGGTAAGTGACGTCTAAAAAGACAGAATTACAGCTGAGTTTTATTTTCTCGAAAAGGTCCTGAAAACTTTTCAAATCAAATTCTAACCTTATTCAAGTTAAGGAACGCTTCATAATTATTGTCTAAATTCATATAACACCCGATCAAATCTAAATCCAAATGTTTTCTAAAAGTATTTATACCTTTGGTTTCCTTGTATTGGAGTATAGTTTCAAATAGATTGTCCAGAGAGGGAACGTTTTTGCAAAAAACTCCAGAACCCACAACAGCATCCATTAGCCTAGCCTCCACTGATTTATCGACGTTGAAAGTTAGGAGAAGAGGTTTGGATAGCCTCAAGCTCCTCCAGTAGTTTGAGGTAAATTCAGAAAAGTTTAACTGTTGTTGGATCTCATCAAACTCCCTTCCAGACTCTATAACGGCTCCTTCATTATCCTTAGAGCTTGAATAGTAATTTATACTATAAGAGATTGAATCTATTAATGTTTTAGTTGGTTTGGAAGAATTGAAGTCAGAGTGAAAAAAGTTAACAGAGTGAGGTGTGAGATAAAAATTAGAAAAAGATATAGTATAAAAACTGCGGTTTGTTAAATGAAGAGAACTGGTTTTAAAATTTATTATTTTCCTTATTATACATCTAAAATTATTCATCTTCTGATTTGATTTTCATTTAATTAAATATCATTGTAAATATTAAAGTTTAATAATGTACAAAAGTGATAAAAAAATTACAAAAAATATTTTTTAATATAACACATCTATAAATAAAAGTGATTAAAACTGTAGTTTAGTGTGTGTTAGGAAAAGTGTATATCACAACCCTAAAAATCAAAATACCGAATAGGTATTCGTATTTACTAAACAATAGTTAAAAAAACAAAAAATTAATAATTATGATAAATATAAATAGAAAATGTGTCGAATAAATGAGTCATTAATTAAGTTAAAGAAGCTGGTACAGATAAGATCCGAATTTGATAAAAGTCAACACATGAGAATAAAAGTGTAAAAATCTATCAATAAATAGTATTATAAAATAAAAATTATAAGAAGAATGGACAAAAGTAGTTATTAATCAATATTTATCCTTGGAAGGATATTGTAGTGGGTGGAATTATTGGATTCCTAAATGATAAATATTATAAGACAATTTGTATAATGTTAAACAATGTTAATTTTATCTGAAATATGGATTTAAATTTAGTATCATTATAACTGTTTAATTTAAATGTATAACAATTCAGATCATAGGGTCCCTGTCGTGGCCAACTCAAGATTCACCGGCCATAATTTCCCAGAAGAACGAAGCAACATTGATATAAATTCTGATAATTCAGCACAGACACGACCTGTGTACCAATATGATGATATAAATGATGATCCTTATGGATTTAGCACAGGATCTGGTGAGCGTGATCTGTTATTATCCCATTCTGAAGTAAATAATCTGTTTTATTATCCAAATAGCACAGGCATTAATTATAACAAACCTTCACAACAACACAGAACTGGGTTTGGACTCCATGTTCCTTATGAATGTATCAACACATCAAAAAACGCTGATTCTAGAGGATCTTCCACAATCACGAATGAAATCTCATCAGGTTTTAGCTCATTTATCGAATTCTTTAAAAAACTGTCCAAGGAAGCATCTTCAAAGTCACTAGATTTCTTGACAACTATTTTGTCTATCGCTAAATCAGTTTTTCTTTACGTTATCGGCATAGCATTGGGCCTTTTTTTGACCATGTTCTTCTTTGCAATGATTTCACATTTTCTATATAATGGAAATAATATTAACGATTTTAAAAATGAACCTAAGAAGAGGAGTCCACCTACACCTCCTCCACCAAAGACCCAAACTAAACAACAAGATCCCCCTCCCAAACCCGAGGTCACATTTGAACCTGTTCATTTCAAAGACATTTTAGGTATTTCATTTAACAAAACTATGAAATTTTGAACTTTAATCTTAAATTTTAGTTAAATAATTCAACTATAAATTCTAGTTGTAAACTTACTACATGCTATAACTATAAAATCTAATTAGGTATCGACGAAGCGAAGGAGGATGTTCAGGAAATAGTTAAGTTTATAAAGCAGCCCTTTCTATACAAAAAAGTCGGAGCTAAGGTTCCGAAGGGCATTTTGTTAGTAGGTCCGCCAGGAACGGGTAAGACAATGTTGGCAAAAGCTGTGGCCACAGGTTAGTTTATTAACTAATATGTCTTCCATAGAAACTGGTATACCCTTCATATATACAAGTGGGCCTGAATTTGTTGAAATATATGTCGGACAAGGAGCGCAAAGGATAAGAGCTTTATTTCATAAGGCCCGTAAAATAGCTCCGTGTATAATATTCATAGATGAGATTGATGCAGTGGGTTCTAAGAGAGCATCAGGCTCTTTCAGTGGACAGAACCGAGAACACGACCAGACTTTAAACCAACTTCTGGTTGAAATGGACGGGTTTAACGTTTCAACTGGAATTACAATTCTAGCTGCAACTAATAGGCTTAGCGCACTAGATAGAGCACTTCTAAGACCAGGTAGATTCGATCGAGTTGTACACATACCCCTACCTAGCATTAAGGGCAGGGAGGAGATTTTACAACACTACTTGAAGGACGTCACCTACAATAAGGAAACCATAGATGTAAAGGAACTTTCTAAGATAACTCCTGGATACTCGGGAGCTGACTTGAAAAACTTAATTAATGAGGCGGCGCTGATAACAGTGAAACAAGGTATTCATAACTAATTATTATTTTATATAATTAACATTAATATAATGCAGATCGGTTAATGGTTGAGTTGAGTGATTTGTACGAGGCAAGAGATAAAATAATCATGGGAAATAAAAGGAAGCTGTTAATGCCTGACATTGAGAGAAAAATGACAGCATACCATGAGGCAGGTCATGCACTAGTGGCATATTACCTTTACCCAAATACTGACCCAATCCACAAGGCTACAATAATCACTAGAGGAACTGCCTTGGGGTTTGTAGAACAGCTTCCAAACGATGATTATGATAAAAGTAGTTACAAACTCATCGAGATGAAATCAAGACTTGCGGTTTGCATGGCTGGAAGATTAGCCGAGAAACTAGTTTTTGGATTCGATAATGTAACGTCTGGTGCATCATCTGACATCATTGTTGCAACAGACCTTGCTTACAAGATGATAACCCAGTATGGGATGTCTAATAAACTAGCATCACTAAACTTCCATAACCTAAATAACTTAAACAACAAATTAAGCACTGACCTCAACGTTAAAATCGAAAATGAAATAATAGAGTTAATCAAGGAGGCAGAACACATAGCTGAGTCCATACTAAGGAGTAAGAGAAGTCAGCTTGAGCTTCTGGCCTCTGAACTCCTAAAATACGAGACCTTAACTGGGGAACAGATAAAAACTCTTCTGAAAACAAACAAATCGCTAAATCTTCCGATTAATGGTCTACCTGATCATTCTACTGATGTACAAAAGGACGCAAAACCAAACCCTAAAACTGATTCAAGTTCTGAAACAAGTGGTGATTCTGAGTCCAATGCGAAAACTGAAACCAATACTGATGACACACCCACCAACAACGAAAATGCTTCAAATTCCTACGATACTGATGTCGATAATGGCACCGATAACGATAATGATACTCCTAATCCTGACAATAACAATTCAGATATGGATGCTGAAGATCTTAAGGACGACGAGGATGATGATGGGGATCCGAATGGAGATGCGGATGATGATCTTGATGACGACACTGAACATCATGATGTTGATGACACATCTAAGGATGATGAAGAACCTGAAGATAACGACCGGGAAGAAGACCAATAATGTACCAATTAATGTATAAATATCTATACACATACAAATTAGTATATATAAACTATATAAAGTAGTAAAAACAACTTAGTATATATAACTTAGTATATATAACTTAGTAAAAATTAGTTTTTATTGAACTGGTTGACGAAATTTCGCCAGTAGTTCTGCTGAGAAGGTTTCATGCCGTGAATCACAGTGTCAACGTGAGAGTTGGCACCTAGACTAATGAGAGTTTGCAAAAGTAGGTGGAAGTAGGTAAAGTTGGGCTTAATGTAAACACTGGAAAACTGTTTGTCCTGAATAAGATTAAACAGCTCCTGGACGTTGTGAGTTTTGTGGTAGGCCGCGATTTTTGTACACCGAGTTTGATTAATAGGTAACTTGAAGGTGTTAACAAGAACCTCAACCTCTTTGGTTAAGTTCAGCTTGTAAAGCTCATAAATTGTTTCCATCAGGCTCCTGCCGACCAACCTGATAGATTTAAGTGATTCATGAGTGTTCTCGAGGTTAATTTGATGTTCCAGAAGGACCATTTCATTGTTGACAGCCTCATGCCAAAATGTTGCATCGACGTTGGTCTTATTTCCAAAGTAGCCGTTACTATAGTTTAAACTGTATTTCCTCTCCCTATTAAGGTCATCTCTCTTGTCTTTCCCATCACGACCTCCTTCTCTGCTGGTTAGAAATGGATTATTACGATTATATATGTTTATACTGTTGAGGCCAGCTTCAAAGACGAGGTTCGTCCTCTCGTAAAATACCTGCAGCACCTTATCATTGCCACTCAAAAGCAGCTGCTGAACAAACATGTTCTTGATAAGGCCATACTCATTTGATAGTGTTATTATGTTAGAAATATCGTTATTGCTGACGGTCTTTAAAATTATGAAGTTTATCAGAGTTGGGTCGCCACACTCATTTGCCACCTTTGCAGCCCTACTAAGTTCATTCCACTTTATTAAAACCTTAAATTGCTTGTATGGACATTTCTCTCGCTCTATAAATGACAATGCAAGAACGTCTCTTCCATGCTTAAAAACTACCTGGGCAACTTTTGAAAACGATAAAACAGTTCCTAGGTACTTGTCAAGTCGACTTGAAATCAGGTTATAAAGCTCAGAATCTGTTAAATGTGTTCCGAGCTTAATCCTTGTTGTAATCCACCCCAGTAAGACCAATGCTGGGCTAATTCTGAAAAATTCACATATTCTTATGCTTAACAAATACAACTTAAGGCTTGTTAGCAGGACAATTAAACGCTTAAGTCCGAATAACAGGAGTTGGTTAATGTTAGTGTATATGTTATACTCAACTAGATTTTTGCATACCCTCAAATAGCATATTATTAATATATGCCCTCTATCTCCTTTCAATTCATCTTCTTTAACAAGTTCTGTGCTTTTAAACTTTTGGTCAGAAATAGCATCTTCCTCAGTGTTGTCATTCACATTACTTGGGTTATTTAAAGAGTTGACTGATGATGAAAAAATAGAAAATTCGATTAGTAGTAGAGCAGTTTCAAAATTCCACTGGTCTTTTGATGCCTCCAAACATATCTTGCTTGCTCTATGTAGCTTATCTCGTATTGAATAGAGTGATTCTGAGGAACTTTCATCTCCGTTTTTGAACATTTCATATGTTCTGAGAAGACTATTAGTAACATCACAACGGTCTGGGGATAACGCCACCTCGCTATAAATTGAAACTATATCTAAATACTCCATCTTATTCCTTGTAAACACTCTCAGCCCTCCACCAACATCACTTAAAATGTCTATTACTTGTGTGTAAATATTCAAATCATAGTCTGCGTTATATATCAGCTTAATCAAGTTACTTTCCTTATCTTTTCTAATTAACTGTTCTGTTTCATCATTCTCGCT
This sequence comes from Theileria parva strain Muguga, assembly GCF_000165365.1. Lineage (NCBI taxonomy): Eukaryota > Apicomplexa > Aconoidasida > Piroplasmida > Theileriidae > Theileria > Theileria parva. The sequence goes on along the minus strand of NC_007344.1, from coordinate 2,306,720 downwards.
ATTTAAATTATTTGAGTTATTTTCTTTATTTTCAGTATCCAATATCGGCGGGGAGCTGGGTGACTTTGGATCATTTGATAAGTTGTCCGTTTTTGTGGTAAAAGTTAGGGCCAATATTCCTTCACTCATAGTATAAATGTTGTTAAAGGGGTCTATTTTAATTTCCCATAGTATTTTCACGCTTCTATCATCTATACACAAACTTGTAAGGAGTCCTTCTTCGTTATTTCCCATACCTATGAAATATTTATTGCTTTTAACCTTTTTGTTGGTATTTAAATTAGTATCCTGTTCCTGATTAAAATTCTCTAGGTCAAAGGTTGACAAATTTGTGTATAAAAAGTGGTAAGGAGATGTAGATATGTGAGTGTAGGTACATGGATTAATTTGCAGCAGGTATTTTTGGAAGTCTTCAAAATTTGTGCATTTCATGAGATGGTCCATTTTAATGTAGTTTGTCCCGTTTACAGTGGAAAATATCACCAAAACTTCATTCCAATTATGGTTTGCAACAATTCCCAAGGCTGTAACTGACAATGCAAAATCACTCAATTCAACAACCCAGGAATTCTGGGTTTCAAACCCTTTTTGCAAGTACAGCCTTTGGTTTCCAAAATTGATAAAAACTAGCCCGTTAGACCAGATTTTATACTTTGTTAAGTCCACTTCAATTCTATTGTTCGTTGACCCTCCGTACGAATGAAGGTAAAATGAACGTAGAAGTTCTCCATGGGCTGAGTAAACCCTAACACAGCCATTGGTAAATACTGAAACCAGTTCTAGTGAATCAGTCCACTGGATAGCCAGGATGTTTTCAAAACTTACGTACCATTTCACTGATGTTACGAGAACGCATGAGCCATTATATATTCTCAGCACACACTTTACATTTTCTTCATCTGTATTAAGACTCTTTGGATCTCCTGATACGATCGCCAACATACTTCCCAGGGGACCTATGGCTTTTATATCCTCGGGTGAACTGTTGATTTGAGAGGTTGGCCAGACCTCTCTTCTAATATTTTTGTCACCAATTTGGTACCAGTTTTCCATTTTATGTAAGGAAAATTGCGATATCTTTAAAATTTATTTGGAATCATTCCATTATTTCAAGTTTAACACATTTTCGAATTTAAAATATATTAAATTTGATAAAATAAAAAAAGCATGACTTCTAAATAAATAATTATACACTATCTTACAAATCTATTAAAATTTATAATCGAAAGACGAATTAAATTAACCCACTCAACCAACACATTCCTAGTCACTATCCATTTAAGTATTAATTGTCCAAAATAAAATTCAACATACAACTTACACATTATAAATATTTACAAAATATAATTATTTGATATTAATAAATTATAAATAATTTCAAACACCTTCACTTATCTGTGTTCTTCATTGAAGGTATTCTTTCCACATCAATATCATTTTTGAAGTCAAACCTTGTGAATGGCGCGTGTTTAACTTTATCATCCAGGACAAAGTCGGAATCTTGTGTATATAGTCTGTTATACCCTCCCAGGATGCTACGACTCCAGAACCGGACGTATCTGTCGTCTGAACACGTCGCCAATAAGTGTCCAAACGGATGAAAATCCATTGATGTTGTGGATGGAGTCTTCTCGTCTGTCACTCTAAGATCTACTGTTGATACTGGTTCAGTAAAATCGGTTGTAAAATGGAAGAGTCTTGATTTGTTATCGCCTACTGCAAATACATTCGTTTGTACTGGGTTCCAGCTCATTGCAGTTACTATTGTCACTGCTTTGCTAGTCTTTAACAGGTTTATATTATTGACATTTGTTAGATAAACTGACTCATCCTGGTTCGAAGCTCCAATTTTGTATGTCAACAGTGGTTTTAGTATCCTCACATCCCATAGCTTTACTAGTCCATCTAATGCTGTTGTTAGGAATGTAATTCCATTTGGATTCCATAATATTTTATGAATTGGTGATTTGTGTGCATAAATTGATGTAATTTGTGATTTATTCATTGGGTCCCAAAGTGTCACTATGTTTGTTCTACTACCTGTTACCACCAGGTTTTTGTACGGGTTCCACTGTAAACAGCTTATCGATGTCGATCCTATATTTTCTGCCACTAATAGGCCTTCCAAAGTGGTCGTTTGTATATCAAATATATGTGGAGAGTATGTATCTGAGCATGCCACGAATTTACTTCCGTTTGGAGACAGACTTAAATCCAAAATACCATTATTCATCCCTATACATATTATTAAGGCATAATTTAATAAATATTAATGTTTGTTAATGAAACCTTCATATAAGTTAGTGTTTAACAGTGACAATGCTGGTGAGAGTAGTGCCAACTTTCCGTATTCATCTCCTGCGACTAAAAAATCACCAAAAGGTGACCACTCAAAGCAGGTTACGCTACCTGTTCCCACCTACGTAATTATTAAAAAATTTTAAATTACTGGAAAACGTTTTATATCATCAAATTGAAATGTTATTCCGTTCCACATGATAAACTTCCCACCTTGTGTTCCTGCCAACAACATCCTCCCGTTGGGAAACCACTAAACAGGTATTATTTAATTTAAATATTCTAATTTCATAACTATTTTAACTTCGCAAATATTAATATTACCTTTAGTGAAATGTTTGGGAACTTATTGCGATTTGATGCGGCGTGAACAAGGTGATTGCACACTCCATTGTAGCGGTTCGGGTACTTTGTGTAGAAAGTAACTGGCAATACATTTGGGATCTCTGATGGTACATCTTTATGATACACCTTCTTTCCTCTTTTTAAATACTTTCCTTTAGTTAGGTACGTCACTATTGTTGAGGAATAGTCGTTACAAAGTCTATCAATTCCAATGCACTGGTTATATAAAATATTTTCAGGGTCATCCATTATTGTATTAAATTGAACTCCAATTATTAAAATGATTCAAATTATTTAGAATTACTTCTCAGTTGTCTAACGTTTAATCTAAATGAGGGACCCATTGATGATGATATAAATATCTTATCAACGAATTTTTGCGTTGAGTAAGGGGGCTTATTTTTCTTCAAATATCTACATTAATGTCAATCATTAGTTTTTATATTTGTTTTTACCTAAATATTTCCAGCAAATTTGTTCTTATTTCATCCAATGGCATAGATACATCTGCGAAATTGCACTTGATATCCCCTGCTTTGTCTGATTTAATCACCAGAACGTTTCTATGAATTAAGTCGTCTACTATTTCTAGGAACTCTGTTTTTGACTCTATGACGGTCCCAACAGCCAAATTGGGCATTAACCCCTTTTTAGATAACAATTTCCCCAAAAGACTCAGTTTGGGGTATGTTTCAACGTCTGATAGAACTAGGTTTACTTCTGGGACCTCTTGTTTTTCCTTAAACTCCTTTATCAAATCTTCGCCGCCAATAAAAACTAAATTTTCAAGTCCTAAAAGTTTATTGCACTCATACACATAAATTATTCATACCTTTAGATTTTATTTCCTCTACCGTATCTTTAATTCCGAATATTCCTACTTTTGTTCTCTTTGATTTGAGTGATTTATATGGTATTGTTATTAATTTAGAGTACTGGCCTGCTGTCGATTTTGCCTTTTTAGTAGTCACTGGTATCCTTATTGCAACGTCGATTCCTTCCACAAACTTCGTACCGCTGATTATTTTTATTCTACTTATTGCTTCGTCTATTGAATATTCTAGATTTTTTTGCGGCAATATTGCCAGATGTTTGCGTAATCGTTTCGGGAGTAGGTTCTCAACCTTTTTTGGATTTATTAGATAAAGAAACCTCTTCCTCAAACTCTCGTTTGGGAGATGCTTTAATGCGTACTCGTTTAAGTCCTTTTCTGTTAGGTTAAGTGATTTTGCTGTTTCTAGAATCCGATGAAAATCTTCTTCCGACCTCTCCTTTTCACCTTTAAAATATTTACTAGATTTAGGATTTCTTGATGCTGATAAATGAAATTGTGTATGGTTTAATTTGTTAAGTTCTGGGTTTAAAAAATTATAAAATACAAAACAGTATATATAATCAATATATAACAGATGAAAAATAAAGCAGAATTTGAATAAATTCAACAGATTCATTTTAAACCCATTTTGAGGGTTATTTAAAATACATTAAATATACATTATGTTATTATATTTTGAATGGATTGTTACAAAGGGTGTAAAAATAGTGCTATCCTTCCAGCTGTATTATGTATTATTTATACTAAAATGTATCATATAATAATTAATTTTATTTATTCTACTTCTTTTGGATAGTATAGTTCTTCTTCTATAAAGTTCTCGTCCATTTCTAGCCCAAGGTTTTCCATAAAGTCTTCCTGGGATACTTCGTTCATTTCGCTCAACAACTGTATGATTTCTTTACAAAATTTCTTTAATTTGTTCCATTTATAATGTGTTTCAGCGTGTTCCTTTTTTAGACTCTCTATATCTTCATGTTTCTGATTCTCATTTCTCTTCATCATCTTCTCATTCTCCTTTTTCACTAAATAATTTTAATAACTGTGATCTTTCATTAATTACAGTATTATTGTTTTAAAACACTCTTACACATTCATATAATAATTCTATTGAAACCCACATTTTTTAAATTTCGCACCCAAACTACTCAATTCCTTATATTTTTCTATTGCTACTCTGTTGTAGCTTATCGTTTTTTCCAATTCTTTTGTGTTATCTAAAACGTTTTGTTATTATGAACCAGTTTTCATATTATTCTGGAATATTTTAATTAAATAATTGCCTTTAAGATCATCAACTTCAACCTTCAGTTCTAGAAACAACGTTACACATTAAAAAATACACCTTCTACTTCGGATTTAAGCCGCTGCACATCTGCTGGGTTATGTTCTTTTTGTTCATTTTTTATCATATATACCTATAAATCCTTTGAAACTTAATAATTACTTTATTGTTTTTGTATTTTTTGGCATATATCTTATTCTCCTTTTCTAGGTTATCAAGAATCCTCTCTACTTTGTTTCTCTTGATTATTTTGTGTAAGTTTTCATATATCTAAATTAAAATCTAACTTTATTAACGTTACATTGACTGAATTATGAGGTTTATTAGTATTTTGTAGATATTCTAGTATTAAATTAGTATCATTTTCAACATCAGGAGACTTCAGATTAACGGTTGTTGGCACTCTTCTTGTTATTACTGGATGAATTTTTATTCAGAAACCATATAATTTAAAAATAATTGAAAAATTGATCCAAAAGTAGATAATAAAATAATGATTAACTAAATAAAACTATACCATTTTTGGTACCAACAATCATTCTCATGTTTGATAAATCGATATCATTAAATAAGTATAGTTAAATAATAAAAATTAAATAAATGTTCTGATAGCGTGAGAATTTTCTTACTGAATATATTCATATCGAGGAAGAAACAAAAAATTAAAAAGGAAGAGTCTTGAAATATATAGTAAATTATATTTAATAAATAGATAAGCTAAGTTAAAAAAGATTTTTATTTTATAAAATTGTAAATAGTGTCATTCCTCTCCTTCCTCTACCACACATCAGTCTGTGTAATTATTCGAAATGGAAAATAAAATGTGAAGTATTTTTGTAGAACTAATATGTTCTTAATAATGGAACATGAGTTAAATCATGCAGAATACTTATTTTTTATTTAATTACATCCTTTTGAGGTGATGTTCAGGATCAACTATGATTCGGGGTTTTTATAGGTTTTAATCGCACATATGTGTAATATATAGAAATTTTGATTTATTTCCATAACATTTTAACTCTATTTTAAATGTATTTTTCTTTATTATTTCTTGCACCTCTCATGGATCTGTCTATGGTCCAGATTCTTTTCAATATTTCATTCAGTATGTCTTTTTTATGTATTTACATTATAGTTTATATTAAAATTAACTTCATAAATGGAAGATACAGTTAAGTATAACTACCTGAAGTCACTTGGTAGACGTAACCAATACTTTAATAATGTGAGTGATATAATCGCAAAAACAATAAAAAATGAGTTGAGAATTTATGAAAAAGACAACGTTCCTTTGTCAGATAATGCGTCAGAAACTGATTCGGAGGATAATTCAGATGAAAGTTCTGATGCCTCTGAGGAGTTAGGTAAAACTAGTAAAAATCCATATTCTTACATTCTAGACCAATTCAAAGATATCATATCATCAGAAAAATGTTCTAACATAGAAGATTCATCCAATGAAAATAAAACTACAGTCCATATTAAATATTCAGAACCTGATCATGCTCATACTGATGAGCCTTTGGGCCTAGATCAAAATTTTAAATTAGGATCTAAATCTGAAAAAGTCCCAGAAGATGCATACAATGAACTAGATTTGAATTTTCTAGTGAAATCAGGGGCAAATGAAGATTCAACGATTAATTCCTATCTCCCTCACATAGTTCTCCGTAAACTTAATTCAAATAAGGACCCATTGCAGCTAAATAAAGTTTTTTCAAATCTAGAAAGGAACTTAAGTGATGTCAGAATGAAATACAGGAAAACTCTGAGTAATTTGTCGTTAAAATCGTCAGCAGTTAGAAGAAACTACAGGCTATCTTGTTTTAATACAGTAGATCCCAAAAATATAAACAAAGTTGAAGAAAAACATGAGCATAATCATGATACAATTATTAATAAACCTGGGGTGGATAGAATAAACTTCGATCTAAATAAATGGCTCGATGAATTGCCCGATGATCTTAAAAATTTCATAGAAGTTGAATCTATAACAACATCTTTAAATTCAATAAAAGATTTTAAAGAAAATAAACCGCCCAAAGATAATAAAATTTATAAAATGGACTTAAACAGTACAGATGATAAAGGTATACGTGAAAATGCTTCGCAAAAGGAACAGAAATCTGTTAACGAAATTAAAAAGGAAGATAAGAAACCTGTTCCAGAGAAAGGGTACATCGAGGTCATACATGAGGATTATATCGAACCATTAAAACATGTATTAAGTGAAGATTTTAAAAGTGGATTTGATGGAATAAAGCAGGGAATATCAGATCTATATAATAACTCCCCGAGTATATTTCAGAATTTATTCGGTAGTTCTGACCCTGATAACGACCGAGAAATATCTAAGCAACTATCTAAGCAACTTAATTCATATTATGATGACACAGATAGAAATACTGGAGAGAATGGTCCTGAAACCCATGATGACTTCAACGACGAATTTGATAAGGACTACAAATACTTTGATATGAATGACAAGTACCAGTCATTTGATATATCTGATGAAAAACCAAAGAGTTCAACACCCGTAGTGAATAAAGATTATAATCAAAATTACGTAGTCTACCGGGAAAATTATAGAGCCAAGACCCCAGAGAAGGTTATCAAAAGCGTAGCTGACTATAACATTGGATTTCTATCTAACTTGTGGACAATTAATGAAAACTGCAAATTGGTTAGAAATGAAAATATTAGATCCGGAACAAAAACTATCAATCCATGGTTTGGAAGCCCTGCGAAAGAGGCGCTTTACCGCCAGCTCACGTTAGAAAACTCAAATGAGGATAAGGAGTGCACAACTATTTTGGATATGGAACGAGGCATTAAATATAAAGTAGTAACGGATAAGAATGGCCAGCCGGAGTATTTAATAGACAACATAGAACCAGGCGATGAAGAAACAGCCAAAACCTTCAAGAACACAGTATCAACCGTGCAAAAAAATAAATATCGAAATAAGAACAATAGTTCAGATCCAAAAATAGAGGAAGGGTTTTTTGATCCTATGCTAAAGCATCAAGAAAAAATCGAGCAGACAAAACTCATCAATGAAACAGATTTGGCCATATTCGGCAGGCGCAAAGTAACAAGAACAAATAGATAATTTTTAATATTTACAAATTTGTTAAATTATATGAGTAATTTGATAAAAATTCGTGGTTGGATACACTGAGTGAAAAATAGCTAAATAGTGGCCAGAATAAAATGGTATCGGAAACATGTACCATGCGAAAATTTTTATTTATTTTTATGAGTATAATCGTAAAATTTTTATATATTTTAATCATTCATACATATATTCCAATGGTTGGGTAATGACTAAAGTGTGCCAGATTATTATATGCATAACATATTATAGTACCCTTTAAATTTTTTTATTGTTTATTTTTTGTAATCTTTGTAATTGTCATTCACTATTTAAATGCGGGTAATTTAATTTAATCCATTTATTCTCAGTGGTATCATCTAGGGAATCTCTATCTCTAATCGCCGATCTTATCGACAATTCTGGAGCAATTTTATTTTGACTCCAAATAACAACAATCCCTAACAATATTGAACAAAATTTTACAAATATTTGTTCTATAACAACCCACGTTACTATTTTTTATTATTAGGTAAACAAATTCTAACTAATTTCTTAGTTCCCCCTTTTAATTTCCTAAATTTCATTATTAAATGGATTTAATAATACTATTAATTTAGATGGCTTTGGACTTTCTTTACAGAAACCTCGAACAAATGAGTTTTTTACACAAACCCCGAAATTATGGGAAGGTACCTTTCCAACTTCTAATTCTTCTCTTAGGACCTATGCCATTCTACACCAAATGCTTATGGAACAGATGATATTTGTAAATCACCAACTATGGCAATCGAAAACCCTGATTCCCGAGATCCGTCAAGTTTAGGGCTGCAATATAGTGATCTCCCAACCACTAATAAAAAATCAAAGACGATTTTGCCTAAACGATCACCATTTTCAAGCACCGAATTCCTAGTGAGCAACTGTACTAACAAGTTTTGCGATGATAAATATTACTCCGGTAATTCTATACTTTGGAATAGTATGATCAACAATCTCAACTATGAAAAAGGCTCATGGACAGATTCCAATTGGAGATATAACGATTGGAACTGCGTTGCTTCTGATTTGACAACAAACAGCGGGACAGTGAATAGTTTAAACGAGGAGAAGAATTCTGATATTTTCAATAGTGCCAACAATAGTTTTAGTTGTCTTAGCTCAGGATCAAATTTTCTTTTATCCAAGTCACTGTCCTCAGATGTGAATAAAAATGATAGTACTGCTGAAACGACTCCAGAAACCATGGTCACAAATTCAATTCAAAGCGTAAATCTCACCAGTTTAAGTGGTTACCAGTTTCCAACCTTTTCTAAATCATTCAAAAACGTAAATAGTTTTATGAATAACCATCCACCTTTATCCAATGCTCCCAGTTGTGATAAGGCTGGAGAGGACAATTATAAAGAAAAGGGTAGTAAATTGAGAAGAGATATTACCTTTGACAAGGATTTGGATTTAACGACCATAACTCAGAGCAACGGACCTCCCGTTACCATGAAAGTATATACTTCTTGGAGCTCCGACTCGGAAAATACCACATCCGTTAAAAAGTCTGAAAAAGTTCAGCTGGTTGCCAGATCCGGCAATTGGATATACGTTAGAGTCAACTCAAATCCAAATCGCTATGGTTGGATACCCGAATTTACTCTTGTAGAGTCTGAAATGTTATCTAGGAAAATGACAACCAACTAACCTTTAATATTTTATTATTCTAATTTTATATTATTTTATATTGTTAATATTTTTGCACGGTTTTGTTTCATAGATTTCATTGGTTTAACACTTTTTTGTCACTTTGTTATTTTCAGTCACACTACTTTTCATTAAAGGTGTTTATCTTAAATATTAAGTTATTATGTGCTTAATATAAATTAAAAATATTTATAAAATTATATTTTAAATTTAACATTAAATTGAGTTAATTTTAGCACTTTTGTGTTAAACTCCACTGTACAGTATTCTTGTGATACAACTTAACTGAAATTCTATTTTTAACTAAATTTTTAATGGAATCCGTAACCGATCGCATAGAAAAATTAAATGTCACTCAAAATAACTTGGAATCCAATGAAAATTCAAATTCGTCAGACAACTCTTTACCTCTGGTTCACACTGAAAAATTCACTGTTACAGACTTAAACAGTATTTTAAACCTACAAACTAATTATTATCACTCAGATGAGGACACAGAATACACGTTAACAGCGCTTAAGTTTTCTAATTCATGGCAACTGTTTTTAACATACTCTGGAAACGTTGGAACCTGGGTACACATTCACTTCTTACGTTTACTATTTAGTTATGCTCGTCTGCAGATTTGTCACATTTGGACATTTATTCAACAAGAGTCTTGCTAGGAGACAGGTATTCTTTAATTTTAACTAAAGTTATCCAGGACCAAGGAATATTACCAGGTTTACTCCAGAAATGGCATCAAGGTCCTTTGTGACTGTTTGAGAGAGAAGGACAGAATCGACAAATACTCTCCCACAGGTTTTTAAAACACTTTTAAACAGCTTTTCAGATGATCTTATTCTTCTGATGGCTCTCGATATCAAGGTAATGTGACACCGTAATACCACACTTATAGGTACATGACAATAAAGTTTTCGCTCAAATACTTGAACGATTTAAAAACGTTTTTAATTTACTAACATAAATATGAGTTTTAATTTACATTTATTGAAGTTAATTTTAAGATTTCCCAAGTTTTTGAAAAAATTAAAGATTAAAATCACGGGGCTTTAACGTAATTGACACCGATGAAATGTACCTATTAGTTGGTTCAACCTAAAAATGAATTATAAGGAAGAAAGTACCGATAATTTGGGGTCATTTGAACCAGAATCTAAAGAATTATTAGTGAAATTCCCTCAATCTAGAGTAGTTTAGGTATCACAGTAATCTTAGATGAATATAGTTGTATAAAAGTGTACCTAGTACCCAAAGGTCGTCTGAGCAACAGATGGAATCCGTTGATATAACGACTTCAAATACAGATTTAAAAAGCTCCTCAAACGTTGGTTTATTGAGTAGCATACATGCTTCACAGTCAAAAAGCTTTGTTAATTGGTAATCCGATAATCTCAAACCAGAATTGATTTCATTTTTACAGCTATCACAGTACTCTAATACTCCAGATTTATATAAAAATCTTGTAAAAGATGCTTTATACATAGTGGCAATGTGACAGTAAAGGTCTTGTAGGAGGTAAAATGCCTTCTTTACACAGAATCCAGTACCAAATATCCTTATCATAGGATTTTCTAAGAGTTTCTGTAAAGTATTTTGGTCACTAGTGGAATACAGCTGACCATTTGTATCAGTTGGGACCTAAAAATTCAAAATAAACATAGAAAACTCACTAAAACATCATTCTTACTTAGTAATTCAGTTACACTAAAATTGTTGCCATTATTTTGCAAAAATTCAGATGTGAAAATCTTAGAAATTAGAGGAAGATGCCACCTTAGTAGTTTAACACACCTTCTATAATATACACAGAGAGGAACATCTCTTGTTAAATAAATATCATTTATTTTTTTATTTAGAGTTAAAAGCGGTCTTTTGAATCTTCTGAGAACTAACTTTTTTTCACAGTTTTGGACGAGATCATCTTCAACTGAAGAGGTGTCAACTGGATTCATATTTTACATTATATGTTTAAATATCGATTAAAATAATATCCATAGAAAGATTCCAAGTTTGAAACAAAATGTATTATTTGTTATCTTAACCCGTTAATTTAGTGTTGTTATTCCATCACTACTCATTTTAATTTTTTAACTTTTACTTTATGGACATTATATCACTTCAAACAATCCTTTTTTAATTCTTCTCTATTAGAATTTTCTGATTTCCACTTATTTCAATTTTCTTCTCTCATTCTTCTTACACATTTATTTATTATTATATGTTAACATGATTCCGTATTTTTTATTCACTTTTATATCATTTATTATACTTAAATACTCATTTTCTTCACATAATCCTACTTTTTACATACTTGATAAAGATGTTTCACTCAACACGAACACTCTGTTTAATGAGTTCTGCATAGATAAACCTAGGGAGAATGTTGTTTGCATAGTTCTGAAGCCAGATATCTTAAATAGTCTTATTTGTTATAACAAAAGCTGTTTGATGTGCGTGAATAGCCTCCAAAAGAACGCTTGTTATTATGGTTTCTTTACTCCTAAATGTTCAGGCACCATTTTATACCCTTTGATTGGCACTAAATCCCCTATTTCAATCACTAGCTACTCAGAATACAGTCTAATTCAACTTGGGAACAATGGAACTCCTGATAGCTGCACCGCACTGATTGATGAAATTTGCAGAATTAACCGTGACTTTGCTCAGAGCTTGGAGTTACTGATTCCGGGTGGGAAACCAAACGTTTTGTCTCTCAAATTCAATTCAACAAGAGGTGTGGATAAGAATTACATTATTCAGGAATTTGACCTGCCCATACCTTCTAGAAAAAAGTTCTTCGACTACATTCTTACACTCATCACTGACAATGTTATTTCATAATTAGTTTTCTTTTCCCATTACTTATATAATAATGATAATTTAGTTTTATCCGCATGTGAATCAGTATCTAAAGAACCTTGAGGATATGCTCAAGTTCAGAGAATGTGTTTTAATGAATGAACTCGACAGTGTATTCTACGACACTACACAGTTTCCACTAATGACCTACAAGAAGTTTGATTTATTTTACCTATATATTCCTCTATTAACTTTGTTTTTAGAATAATGACGTTTAAAACCTATATTGTTAGTGGATTTTCCAATTTTGCCTACATGATATACAAGATACTAGAGGGTACTTACCATATACACAGTATACTACAATGACTATACACATATACATATATATATATTCTATAACATAAAACTAATAATTTTATTAATAATTATAAATAGATATCTGGAACGATATTGTGGAGAGTGATTTGACTGATGTAGTTAATTTAATTGAGAAGTTTTTGAGGGTTTATAATTCATATGAGGGTGATTTGTATTCTGAGCTACGATACATTATGGACCCCGCTGTATACAACGATATTCTAACTAACTCTACTTCTTATTGCAAACAATTTGAGACCATAAAAGGTAAATTATCCCGGATTGAAAGGGACAAATTAATTACGGAGTCTAACGAGTTTTTAAGGAAAATAAACGTTTTACTCAGTAGGCAATGTAAACCTCCTTCGACTTATGGTCCTCAGTGCGCTGGTCGTTTTTTCAAGGGTTTGGAGGAAAAATACGCCAACGTTTAATATGATAGCATATATACAAAACTAAGATAAACAAGTTAAAATTAACTAATTGGGTGTGGATTAAAATGTTTCAATTGTCCAGGAAAAGCTCAGATAGTATATCTATTGACTCTTGGTCCAGCTGGAATCGGTTATTTAATACACTGTTTACATCTTCTAATAGCATTTCATAATCTACATCTAGTGCTTCTTCACCATAGACTAAATTATCCGTTTCTTCTGGTTCTTCAAACACAATATCGTCTAACTCTGAGTCTAGATCCTGTGTATTGGAATCATGCCAGTTATTTGATAAATTTGAGTCGTAATTCAGAGGCAGATGGTTCCTATTCTTTAGAATCACATACTTAATCGTAAACGCCAGGGGTTCCATGATTTTAGTGTTGAGTAGATTATTCTATAAATTAAATTAGATAATTTAATAAATAAAATATAAATAATATATAAAAAATACCTTGACTGGTTTAAATGTTGACAATAAGTAGTGTATGTGTAACTTTAATGTATCAAGGCTCTTTGGTATTCCTTTCAGACACTGGTCATACAAATCATCGAAACTTTCCTAATTTATTTATTACTCAAGTTAATAAAAAATAATCATCACTTACGTTATAGGTATTTTGAGTTACTATTCCTGAGTTAAGAAAATCACGAGTGTTACTTGTAATGAAATTACTCAGAACGTACCACAACCATGAGAAAATGCCCAAATAATCATCCTCTAAATAATCTTCGGGTTCTGACAAATCCAGGCTTTCGCGATCGAATGAGTAGAAAGTGGTCGTGTTGTCTGCCAAATCTGTATTGTGAGGAGATGGTTTATAAATTGAAACGAGTTTTTCTGGGTCTTTGTAAAATTTGACATTTGCTTCTGACATTGAGGAGTCTGACATTTCATCTGACGAGTCGAAGTCTTCAAATATTTCAAATGTGTCAATCCTTTGTCTTTTCTCCTCTAGTGAGTTCTTTGACGGCCTATCCTCAATTTCCGTTGTCTTCCTGCTTATTAAATCTGTACTTCTATTCACCACCTTTTCACTACTTCCCGTGCGTTTAATAGGAGTGTCTTGTGAACTAACGTCCTGAATCCCTACATCTGTCGTACCGCCTGTTACATTATTAAGGTTAAAATTTATAGATGAGCCAAAACAGTTCCTGAGGCTGAAAACGTCTTCGTACAGTTTCTTCAGAGTGTCATTATTTGCATTTCTCATTGCTCTTGGAGTGAATGTTCCAAGTTCCACCGGGGACAGTGATACCTTGGCGCTGACCTTCTGGTTTTCATTCAGGCACGTTGTTGAGCAAAATGAGTCACATTCCTCCCTATCATATACGCTCTTTGATACCACATCGATTTTATACTTCGAGCTTCCGGAACTAAATTATTATTAAAGTAGATAAAGTTACCTTTTCTCGATCTGGTTACAACAGTATATATATCCGCAGATTCCTTTGTCAGATCTGTCTGCAATTACATCCTCCAGTGTCGTGAGATCAAAATATGTGTATATTAGTTTCTCCACGAACTTACATGGTTCACACGGGTTAACTGGTGATCTTTTGCAACACTTGAAACGGCTTCCATCGGATGCAATGTCAATCAGGTGAAACAGAATCTTATAAAAATACGTAGCGTTGGACACCTTTTCTTCTGATACTGGCTCCGTCCCATTTGTTTCTTGTGATGAATCATTTTTTTCTGTTACTCCATTATTTAAATCGGAATCGTGATCATTGACAGGATCACTGCCACTATCGCTGAAAAGAAGAGGGCTATCAGTGTTGTTGGTATTATAAATCGAGGATAACGTCTCATCTGGATCCTGTCTATTACTTGGATCTATGGAATCCTTGCGGGTATACTTTTTTTGTTTGTTACCTTTTCCACTATTAAAATTGAAGAACTGACGGAAAACTGGTAGATGTTCTGGCACAGTGAAGCTTCCAGTATTGAAGTTTTTTTTACTTAGGTTGTTTTTATTATTAGTTTTAGTTTCTGAGTAATTATGTTTAAATGACTCGTAAT
Source organism: Theileria parva strain Muguga (assembly GCF_000165365.1). NCBI lineage: Eukaryota > Apicomplexa > Aconoidasida > Piroplasmida > Theileriidae > Theileria > Theileria parva. The sequence continues at coordinate 2,291,546 of NC_007344.1, read as the reverse complement.
AAAACACTAAAGGTTCTGATTGATCAAAATGTACTGTTCCAGCTGATTGAACCATAAATTAAAACGTTTTGTAAAATAAAGATTCTTAAAAATTATTCGAAAAATTAAAAATTATTGACTAAAATCTACGATTTTATGGTGTTGGATCTATTTTTTGTTTCTATATACTAATAAACACTACAAATATAGATCTAAAATATATTATATCATATTAAAATACAGCGCTTTTACTGATTGTTTAGAAATCTGGGTTATTTTGACTTGGCGGTTTTGGGCCTCCTGCTGGTTTTGCTACTATGATCTGGTCCACTGTTAGTATAGTCATCAGTGCTTCGTAACACAGTGTTAATAAATTATGTTTCGTCTGATAGTGATCAAAAACCTTCAATTCCATGGAATCCCCGCAGCTTCCTGTTTCAACATCTACACATGAATTGTTCTTTCCATTCTCATGGAGGCTTAGAAGGTTTGTTAGGAGTGTTTCGCAATCAACTCCTGCGTTAGTTGCTAATATTTTAGGAACAACTTGTAGAGATTTTGCGAAGGCTTCAACTGCGTATCTTTCCAAACCTGATACTGAGGTGCTGAACTTCTTAAGTAGTACAGATAGTTGTAATTCTACTGCCCCGGCTCCCGGTAAAAATTTACCATCAACTTTTAAATTATCCACTAATGCAACTGCGTCATCGATTCCTCTTTCTACTTCGTCTAATTGGTTGTTTGTTGCTCCCTTTAGTACAATAGTGTTGACTCTGGAGTCCTTAGCCTTCATTATAACGCACTTCTTACTGCTAATTTCAGTTAGTTCCACACTCTCCACATATCCAAGTTCCTCATTTACATCAGCGGTTGCTCCATTTTGGACATCAGTTTTCTGCGGTAAGAGTTGTGAAAGGTTCATCACAGCTTGTGACCTTGTGGTTCTACACACTCTCCTTAGATCAAATTTAGAGATTAATTTCAGCACAAGAATATTGTATTTGTTGCAGAAGTGGAGTGCCATTTCTGAGACTGCTCCGTTACATACAATAACTCCCACTCCCTTGTCACTTATTGACTTGATTACTGTTTCCATTTCCTTCTCTTCTCCCTTGGTGAAGTTCAACAGCTGCTCAGCTGTTTTCAACAATACGGTTCCTTTCGTTTCAGGTCCTGCAAACTCCAAACCTACTGATAGCACTAGAACTCTGCAGTTGTATGCCTTCTTTACTGACCCTAAAGGTTCTCTAATTAGCACGAGCCCATTGACTACATTGGATTCCATGAGTGAGCCTCCTGTAAGCTTAACTACTCTGACATTTTGAGGATCGAACGTTGATACGTCTGCTGGCATCACTGATATCACTGCGTCCGTAACTAGTTTGCTCAAGAATTCCGACATATAGCTGAACTTTGAGTTCATTGCGCTATACAGTACTCCTCTCAAACTTTCATGGTCCCTCAAATCCTTGATATTATAACAAACCAAACCTAAATGATTATGTATTCCTCCATTATTATATATATATATATATAATGAAGATAATTATACTTACTTGGTAGATGTTCCATCAGTTTGTTGAATGCTATTTCGTACCCTTTTCTGATATCTGAAATGTGTACTCCGTCTTGTAGCAATTCGCCTGCGTTTGTTAAGAGATCTCCCAAAAGAGCCACCAGGGTATTTGTTCCATCGCCAAACTGGAGCTTTTGTGACTCTACTGAACTTAAGACTATCTTGCCCACTGGGTGTACTACTTCCAATTCAGCTAAAATGGTGTTGCAATCCGACGTTACGAATTTTTTGTCGATATGGTTCACAATGAGTTTCTTCATGCTATTAGGTCCCAACGACGTCTTCAACATGTCAGAGATTTGCTGTATTGCTTCTATGTTACGTAGAGTTGGGTTATCTGCGGCTCCCAAAAACTTTCCGCCCTCTCTCATGAGAGCCCTGGCTCCAAACTTGTGTTGAAACATTGTTGATAAGAAATCTATTTATATTTGGCTTGATGATTTTATTTTTTTAGATACCAGGAGACTATTTAAGAATTACTTCCTTTCTTATTCCTGGACTATTTAAAAAGAATCTCAATTAAATTCAATGAACTGATAAGCCGTGATAAAAACTAGTTTATTGGTAGAAACTATTAAGATTTCGAAGTAGAGAAAATAAAAAACTATATTTAGAGATTTTTTACAGAATTAAAAATAAAACTACATTAAATATTTGAAATGATTTTATTAAACACTACATATTAAATGTTGTTTTGAATTAGGATAATGTTCCCAATAATTTATAATAAAAATTTTAAATTCTAAAATTTAATAATTTCCTTTCGATATGGTGAAGGGTGTAATGATCGATGCTGGTCTAAAGGCGCAACTTAATTCGTCTCCACCCATGGATATGCGTTTTCCGTAAAATTTCTGAAATATAAAATGTAAGAATATTTTTATTTGTAATATAAATTTTGGATATGATAAAATTCAATGACTCTATTAAACCTATCCAACGTTGTCGATCAACTTGGTGTGTCCGTATCAAGCCTCATTGCTCGTCGGAACTTATTATCATTTTCGATAAATCAGCTTGAACTACTGAAGGATACTTGTAAAAAGATTTCTAGAATCGATTGTTTTGACTCGAACTATCCTAAGAATCAAATTTTAATTGATTTTTTAAGGAATGGATCAAGGGTTTTGGAGGAGTCAATCACTTTGAGGAGGGATATTTTTTCAAATAACAACCTTCCCTTATGCAATCGCAATTTTTCAAAATCTGAAAATATTCAATACCAACACAATCGCACAGAACCTACTCTAAACCAATTTCCTCAAAGCAATATTTCTGATATTAATAAACTTGACCGCGTTTTGAACCACACACTAATTAGTTTTATCACTGTTCTCGGGAATTCAGGGTTATTTTTAAATGATTTATACTTCTTCAAGTCAATCTTATCTGAAATAAGGGTTAATTGCTCAAATTATTCAGGACTAGTGTGTGCTGTGGGCATAATTAACAAGTGTGACTTGTTTAGATACGATGACTTTCTCAACTTCAGCAGGAAGATTTTTTCTAAGTTTACCAGAAATTACAAGATCCTAAATTATATAAATGACCTAGATGTTACCCTGTTACTATTCCACAAGATCTCAATGACGTATATGTCCCAACCTTTATTAATAAATAGTACTATTTGTAATCAGAATCAACTAGAATTACTACATCTACTATCAATTAGTCTGGATAAAGTCCTTGAAATTTCAAACTTTAGAGACGGTATTTCATCCACTGTTTCCATGAAATCCGTGAATAACCTTATTCAGTCAATTTTCCTATTTTATAATTACAACAAAACCTTAATATCTAACTTATCCCTGGATAAATTGGCTAAAATTAATAGAGTCTTGGCCATAAACCCGGGTTCTAATTGTTTACACTCTGATTTTGAAAGCCCAGAACACAACGCCGGGTCTGAATTTACTTCATCCACAAACTCAATCGAAATTAAGAACACTAGTGATTTACACCTGAAAGTAAAAAATGTTCTAGATAACATGTGTGGTACAAACAATAATTCCCAAAGAATTGAGAATAGTTTAAAGAATAAAAAAATTTTAAATGAAATTAGGGTAGGGTCAAGTTTATATTTTGTTGATTTATTAATTAATTAAATTCATTTCTAAAATCCCTGGACCAATTCTCTAAAAAAGGAGATTGTATTATATTTTAAAGGTTTAAATAAACTATATAATTTAAATAATATTGTATTTACATGATACATGGATAAATTTCTCCCGGTGTTATTACGATACAGTTGGGATCTTTTCTCACGGCCTCCCTGAGTATATAAATGTATTAATTCAAAGTACCTAATTGCGTAGTTTTCATGATATTTAGTAGAGCGTTTTCTCCTAAAGGTTTCGAACAAATCATCACCTGAGCCCAATCCTGGGTTCTCTCTGCCCTTACTCCCGTAGACTCCAGACGCATAATATTCCCTCTTTGCTGGGTTTATTACATCATCTTGTGTTAATATCTTTAGAGGTTGATTGGTCTGTTTGGTAAAATTAAAGTTCCTTCTTCTGGAATAGTTAAGACTAGCATCATTCGGGTCGATTTCAGCTCTGTACTGTTCAAATATTTCTTCCAATTCATCGTAAAAATCCTCCACTTTATTTCTCTGAGTGAGGGTCAAACTTCCAACTGCTTCACTATCCTGCTTGTTAGGTATCTTATCCAAGTCATCGAATGGTTTATATGGCACAAAATCACTTATTTTATCCCGGTGTTCAATTAAAATACTGGCCATGACACCTACATTGCAGGTATCGAAATCCAACTTATTATTCAATCCATTTAAACTGGGACTAATTGGTGGGTTAAAATGCGATAACTGGGCCGTGGGAACAGGAAAACCAGGATTCTGAGTGGGAATTTGGAATTGAGGGATAGGTTGAAAAACAGGCGGTGGAACAAAGGGTGGAACCAGTTGAGGTTGGAAGACCGTAGTTTGGAAATTTACATTTTGTTGTAAATTATTTAAATTATTATTAGGCTTTGGAACATTCTGTAAATTATAATTGGGTTTAACATTGGTGGAAGAGTGTTTAGAATCCGAAAATCCTGTTCTTTTTACGGGATTAGGGTCATCAAATCTACTTCTAAAGCAATTATTTATTACGAATTATTAATTATCTTCATTATGTGGTAAATAATATGATAATTTTTATAAATTGGTGTTAAACAAACTTTCTCCTAGCTTTAACCGAGGAGTCAGAATGAGAAGGAGTAACCATTCCAACGGATTCGGAATGTTTATAAATTATGCAAGTGAAATGCTAAAGAATTTAAGGATTCTTTCTGAGATAGCAGGTTGATAAATGGTAATAAAAGCGAATTTCAGATTTATTATAGCTTGTTTAAAACAGCTGGCACCTTCCAATAAATAAAGTTTTTTAAATATCGATTATAATACATATTAAATATAAATAAAAAACAACAAATTAAATATACATTTTTGATAAATAAATATACTGCAGGTTATCATAGTGTGGTTTTATTAACACATTAGCTTCATAACTATTTTTTCCAGGATGAATAATTATTCCCCTATTTTATTATTAATGGAATATAAATAGAAAATGTCAAATGAAACACCTGAGGAATCTGAAGTCAATCTTAACCATGAAAGTTCAGATTGTACTAATGAAGAATTAAAGGATTTCCAAATAAACCACAATTTTCCAGAAACAAACACCCATTCAGATGAAGATAAGACTCATGAACACAATCGCAATATAAATGAACTTTATTCTTCCGAAAATAAGGAATTAGAAGAGAATAAAAATTTAGAAACAGATAATTCTTCTTCATTTCATAAAATTCACAACAATGAAGATAAAAACCTTGAAGAAGAGTTGGATTTACAAGAATCTCAGCAGACAAATGCATGTGTAGATGAAGTTGAAGAATTTCAAACTCCAGAAATCACCCCCAAAGAAATATTTACACAAAGTCCGGATTTTTCATTTGGCGGTTCCGAATCCCTTCCAGATTCTAATGAAAATGAACCAGAACAAAAATCGGATGATGCTACTGGAAAGATTGTAGACGAAACTAATAAACGGGAAACTGATCCCGACGAATCAAAATCACCAGAACCAAAATCTGAAGATGATTCAAATCAATTTTCAGAACAATTATCAGAGCCTGCTTCTGAACCTGTTACTGATCAATTCTCAGAACATCAATCGGAACAGTTACAAGAAGATTTATCAGAAACAGTTTCAGAACTCAAAACTCCAGAGCTCCTATCTGAGCCATATGAATATTCTGAATACAACAAAAGTAACCCACCAGAGGAATTTGAAGAGAGAGATTCATATGACCAGGACACTTCGGAACAATTATCTGAACCCGTTTCTGAGCCAGTTTATGAACAATTATCAGAACAGTTACAAGAACAGTTATCAGGACAAATCTCGAAACAATTATCGGAAACAGTCTCAGAACCTGTTCCTGAACCAGAAGTCCCAGAACCGCAACTAACTCGTACGGAATCTAAGTCTAAACATCACAAAAAGTTTAAATCTACATCAAAAACATTCGAGTCACTGTTCCACAAATCGTCTATCGGTAAGTCAAGTAAATCATCGAAAAGTAAGAGTTCAACGAAATCAGAAACCAGCCCCTCATCTAAGGATGTTGTTGTGACGAGCACCTCATCTTACACATCTTCATCTACGAAGAAGAAAGATAAGGGGCCATGCTGGACATACTATGAAATACCAGGAAAACCAGGAAGAAAGGGCCCGACTTTGGGAGTTTTTTGTGACTCAATGAAATCAAGTAAGAGCTATCAGAGGACTGAGAGCAGTAAGGACCAGAAGTGCATAGTTCTACAGACTCCAGATTCCCTAGAAAGATACCTGCACCCATTTCAGGTTGTGTCAAACTACTATTTGAACCCAAATTACATTAAATATTACAGCAACAGCGTGAATATGGAAGATTCAGTGGTGAATACCTACTACTACACGAACATGATGACACAAAGAAAGAGCCTTTTCCCATATTCCGTTACGAAGACCGTATCTGGCAACGTGCCAGGAATGGGAAGAGTTTTAGCATGCGGTACCCAGTGTGGGAAAATAATTATATATTCATTTTTCACACTCGACGAGCTGATAGTTCTTGATACGAGGACGGTGTATGACAGATACTTATCGAGAGAAAACTCACTTGATTCTGAAACTGATTTTGATATTGATAAGGCTATAGACTCTACATTATTTGAAGTGAATTCACTGGCATTCATCACAACATTTGAGAATTATAGCACAATTCTAGCCATAGGTAACCACTTAGGTCACCTGCTACTGTACCAAATACCTAAAATGCAACTAATCAAACTTATATACCCCTCAAATATGACAAACGCGAATGTGTACTGCAGTTCATACTCTTCAAATACACTCACTTCGAGTGTGAGCTTGACCAGTTCCTGCACTGATGAAAGCGAGCCCGACTCTATTCTGATAGACGATCTTGAGCTCTCAAAAATTAGGAGACATAAAGTGCTGAATACAAATAATCACCAAGATTCCCAATCTCAGACTGACGAAGTAGCTTTTATTACATGTCTGGGCTACTGTCCCACCACAGGAGACCTCTGGGTCGGCTACGGAAATTCGTCGTTTGCAATATACTCCAGTAGCTTTAAGCTTAGGAAGTTTTATTCCTCAAACAACTTGTTGGATACGAACAATAACATAGTGATTGATGACAACGTATATGGAGTAAACAATTTCGAGTACTGCACATGTGAGCAAATTGTTTTGGTCGTTTATGGGAACGTGAAGGTTGACATATTTACGTTTTCAGGGAACTTTCTCAGCACCATCAGTGCCACAAGGCTAACCAACACTACTACTCCGATCTCCTCAGTGCATGTTTCTAACAACTCTAATGGCAGTATTCTATATATAGGGCTGATGGACGGGTCTCTGCTTGTAAAACAGATTTTGTACAATACTAACTCCAACAATAACATTTCTAAAGAAAATGGAAACCATAATGATGGTTTGGATGAGCTGCTCATCAACACAATTGAATTTATTTTACTCTACAAGTTTATCTACAAGTTCGATGGAGAAATAAACTCCGGAGCCCCTGTTTCATGTATTTGTCCTGTTCCATCTCAGCAGCTTGTCTTGCTTGGAGACGCATCAGGAGGTCTATCTGTCATATCTAACTTGAGTATATAATCTGTTTTTATAAAATTCACTACGTACTATATATATAATACTTATATAAATATACTTGAATTAGTATTTTAAGGGTTTATTTTAAAATCATCTATGATCGTTAATGTGTAAAATCTGGCTCACGACAGTTCTGCACATAGGACATGCTCCAAACTGGATTGAAACTGTTTTAGAGCACTCGGAACAGAGACAAATGTGGCTGCAAGGAAGTAAAATAGTATTTGAAGGCGTTTCTAGACAAATAGCACAATTTTTTATTCGCTCATCCTTTTGGTCCTTTTTGATTCCATATTCAGACTCGTTTAATCCATAGACTTCTTGTACCAAATATCCACATGATCCAACCTTAATTCTTCTCTTGGTTACATAAATGTTCCAGTTCTCGTATATGTCCTTCTTTAGACCACACATTGCAAAGTACGTAAAGTCGTTCGTTAAAGAGCTAATTACGATCAAAATCGGTACAAATTTCCGCTCCGTAGTGAAAGATGCAGAGTCCAAAGTAACATTACGTAGTTGGAGTACGTACGAATATTCTAGTTCAAATTTCTTGTCATTTCCAACTTCCAAATTGAAAGTTTTACTAGTGCGATTTGGTTTGGAAAAACTAAAAATTATGATAAATTATAATATTATAAAATTAAAAAATAACATACCGAGGTACGCCATTATCCAATCCCATGTGTTTTTGGCCGAATTTAAAAATCACAGTACAAGGTTCAGCGGTGTCATATTCAAAACAAAGTGAAAATTTATTTACATTCTGGAAAATTATGAATTATAAATTGAAGCTTACAGGGAATGCTTTGACAGTAACATTTTTGAGTAGGAAAATAGTTTTTTTGTGGGCTAATTTCGAAATAACAAAATTATCTACGGGTTTTATATGGTCGGGAGGGTCAAAATTCTAAAAATTAAAATATTATTGTAAATAGATGTCAAATTTACCTCATTTATAATATATTGGTTATCAGTTGGAATTATTTCCTGCTCAAAAACTTCAAATTCACAATTATTTCTTGGAGATTTAGATTTAATGTTTCCCATATTTAAAAAATATGCTTAAAAGTTTCAAATAATCATGATTTAAAACAACATAATATACATAACAGACTAAAGTAAGATAACGTTATTAAATATGGTACAAAATAAGGATAAAAGAAGAATAATATATTATACAAACGTGAATTAAAACTAATCATAGACTGATGATATATAATAGAATCCCATTGATTGGGTTGCAACATCTCACATTAGTATATTTTTAAAATTTAAATTTTATATCTTTTTTAATTATAATAATTTGATATAAAAATTTTAATTATAATCTTATAAAAATTATTTTAACATATCTTTAGAAGAGTATTATATTTATTCTAGTTTTCAAACTTAAAGGAATACGGGCGTGAAAGAAATGGGTAAAACATTACAATTAGTTTAAAATTAATCCGATACCTTCAAACTTCCCACATCTATTGAGAACAGAGTTTTTGAATCGTTTCCTGAGTTGTGTGTTGGATCAGCATATGTTAAAATCCTTCTTAGTAACGATGCAAACATACCGGGCGACCCATTTTCATCATGTCTTTGGAAAAGACAAACCTTGTATTCTCCATTTTTGATTTTAAGATTAGAGAACACGACTTTATCAGGTCCCACTTCAGTATTAAAATCGACATTTAGATGTTTTGAAGTGAACAAAAGATTGTGGAATAGTTGCTCTTTACCACACTTACCATCGACTGGAGCAAGAGCTAATCCAGTACAATTGTTGAAATTGGCTCCTTTTACCTCGAGGGTTCCAACTTCTTCATTTCCATTTTTTACTGTGAATGAATTTAATGAAGTTACTATAGGGGTGGAACAGGGGTTGGCCCCAAGTGGGCACGTTAAACTAGTAGCATCTGCAAAAGCAGAACAAGTTACTTCCGTTCCGCTCTGAGTAAAGCACTGAGTCGGACCTTGAAACTGTGTTTTACATGATTGTGAGCAATCAATTGAACAATTAGCCTGATTTTTTTTGTAGAATTCTTGAACACTATGGTTATCTTCTTCACTCAATTTACCCAAGTCCGTTTTGTAAAGTTCCATAGCCTCTGAATTGGGTTTAGGATTTTCTTTTGGACTAGTCTCATCTTTAGTTTTCTCTTGGGTATTTTCAGCCTGTTCAGTATTCTCTGGTTTACTTTCCTGATTATTCACTTCCTGTTTATGAGGATTTACCTCTTTGTCGCAGGTACAACTAGGCTGAGTGGTGTCTTGACTTTCACTCGATTCACCAGGGCTATTTTCTACATTTGGCGGTTGGGTTTGGTCACTCGAGCTTTCACTATCAGATTTTTCAGTTTGTACCTGCGTTTGTTGTTCCGGTACAGCATTTGAATTTTGTTCAGCTTCTTTGTTTTCAACCCCAGTTTCAGCCTTGTCGGCTTCAGTCTCCTTGGCCTGATTATCCACGGGCGATTTTTGTTCTTCACCACCAGTTTGTTCAGGAGAAGGTGTTTCTTCCTTCTTAGAATCGTCTTTAACAGGCTGTTCTTCCTTATTTTGTTGTTCTGTCACGACTTCTTTCTCCTTTTGTGGTTCACTAGTCTGATTGGTTTCTTCACTCTTTTGTGGCTCACTAGTCTGATTGGTTTCTTCACTCTTTTGTGGTTCATTGGTAGGTTTGGTTTCCTCAGCCTTCTGCTGACTTTCAACTTTTTGTTCACCTTCAACCTTTGGGGCGTTCTCAACCTTTTGACTATCTTTAGGTTCTTCTGGCTGTTTTACCTCCTTTTCTGAGTTTTCAGATTGTCCTGAATTTAAATCCTTTTTGTGTTCAGTAACTGAAGAACCATTACCACCTTTGGCATGATGCAACTCTTCATCTTCATGTTCATGGTCATGTTCATGGTCTTCATCATCAAAGTCATCATGATCATCGAAATCATCTTCATCATGATTATGTCCATGTCCATGCCTGTGATGATGGCCATGAGAATGATGAGTTTTATGGTCATGATGATTAACTTCTGAGTTTACAGTTTTAGATTGGTCTGAACTCTCTTTTGTTGGATTCTCAACCTTTTCAACTTGTTTTGTAACTTCCTCAGTTTTTTGGGAAGGTTCTGATTTTTGTTTTTCTTGTTCATGTTCATGAACTTGCTCTTTGGTTGTGGTTGATTCTACCTTGGTCTCAGCTTTACTAGGCTCTTGTTTTGTTTTATCCGACCCACCACCATCATTCTTATTAGTGATCACATCCACAGTCTCTCCAGTTTTGACTAAGTAGGATTATTTTATAGAAAGGGGTGCTATTAAACAAGCTAAATATACACATTTCTAATGTGTAGGTTCAATGCCAACTATCTATTTATTCGAATGCATTCTAAAAAATAAAATTTATACCTGAAGCTGGAGTATTTGGATCCACATCTGTTCTCTGGATAAAAGATGATTTAACCTAAAATCATAATAAAGAAAAGAATTGTTTATTTTCTATGTATGAATCAAATGGTGTTAACGCAACCACTTTTTATTTATTTATTTTACCTGGTTTATAGTAAATTCATCTTTTATTGATTGACAGGGTTTGTATATTATATTTGAAACTATAATTGCCAAAATTCCAAACAGAAACCTGGTTAGCAGCATTGGATTAAACTCACAGCAGACTATGCATTATTTTTTTATTTTTCATTTATAAAATTAAAATTTTTGTGCATTTATTTATAGTTTTTAACTAGTTTACATAGTTTTTGGTTTCTCTTTCATTTTTGCTCGGTTTTGTCTGCGCACTGGTTGCACAGTTGTCGAACCTGTCTATATACCTTAATGTTTACACATCTTCATTAATTTACGAATTCATGAAAATATTTATTTTTTCATCTTTCTCGTATCTGTTGTCTAATTTTTATTTATTATTTCCCTTAGAAGGTAGTCAATTCACCCCGATTTACAATATTTGTCTTTGAATTCATAGAAAATCGCCTTCTTTCTACAAATCAACTTTTTCTAATAAATAACAAATAAATATCAGTTAATATTCGTGTAATATAATAATCATATAAGATATATTCGACTATATTACAGAGAGAAATGATAAGATCGTGGCCAAGTTTTAAACAAAATGAATTTTCGACTTAATCAAGTGGATATAAAACATCATTAGTTTAAAATATTTTACAAGGGAGTGTACTATCAATTTTCAGGAAGAGAAGGTTTCGTAGGTTTGACAGGTGGGCATTTGATTCCATGAGGGAAGTTAACATTTGTTAAAAAGTTTATGTAATCGGAAACAGAGAATGGGATTCCTCTCCAGTCAAACAATTCCTCTTGCCTTTCTAAGTAATTATTTATGTACCTCAGCAACTGTTTCTCCAGGAATGCCTCTATTGAAATGACCTTATGAATTAGGAATTGGAGTTCGTTTCTGAATTTCAGGTTTCTGATTTTCAATTCATCAAATTTAACATTCCTCAGATGCGGGAAATCGTCATTACAGGAGGCTGAAACCGATATAACGACGTGGACATCATCTCCACAACAGAGGTTTTCGCCGGCATATACTGTGTTACACCTGCCGTAAAGACATGCTCCTATCTTCATGTATGGCTTAAGGACGGTGAATTTTACATGAGAAGTGATTGATAACCTGTTATCATCCCTAACCACAAAGTTCGACTCTACAAATTGAATTGAATCTATACCCGTAATCCATACTAACTCGAAATAAACAGTTTCATTCATGTGATATATTGATGAAGATCCTGAACATGGTTTTGGAGGCTCTTCTATGTAATTACAGTCTCCATATGATTTCGGTAGATTTCTCTTAACAATGTTGAAGATTCCAGGCAAGCCAAAGTCGAGGAAGTTCTGTACCTTGCGTTCGTCGATTTTAGTTGGGGGAGTACTGGATAAGAAACCGAATCCGAACAAACACAATGACAAGAGGAACAGGAATGCGAAGAAGGCAGAAACAATTATTTTAGAGTATATTACATGTCTTATAAAGTCAACGACCTTAATGAACATGATCCGAACCTTGTTCCTCTTACCTGGAGTCCTCGTATTTTGGTTGTCTACATCATTAACATTGTGTTCAATAGATGATTCCAGTCTTTGTAGGTTACTTTTAGAGTCACCTATTATCATTCCCTGGTCATTAACCAGGTGTGTATGACTAAGTTTACCGCTAATACTGTAATCGCCATTTTCTGAGGTGGTTGCTGAATTAACTGATTCCACATAAATTGTTACATCCGAGAGACGGTTTATAATCCTGGTGTACCACATGAAGAACTGTATGTTAATTAAAAATGAGGTGACTCCGAAGGACGATATTATGAAGAAGACGGAGACGAATTTCGGAGGGGGTATATAGAAGCGGACGTTTGGTGCCGTATAAAGTGATACATATCCTGCCACTGTCCCCAGGGCTAGTACTTCTCCCAGCGACCATTCTGACAACAAATTTGAAATATTTAGTACAAATTTCGTCAGTTTTACTGACAAGTTAAATGAATGGCATGGGTGTATCAATGGATTGCCTGGGTCGAATTTGGATATAGAGCTAAAATCCTTATTGCTAACAGTAATTTTGTATAGAAAGAGTCCTGCAAGAAACGAGAGATGAAATAAAACCGGTACTAAAATAGAAAGTACATAGAAAATGAAGAATGGAAGATAATTCCAACAGTCCCTAAGTGACCAAACCATCTCAAAAAATGTCATCTGAGTCCCGTCCACTCCGAACTGTTTCTCGAAATCTGGAGTAAATGTAATTCCAAATAGTTTTTCGTTGGATATTATTAATCCAGCTGCAACAATGTTCAAAACAACCAACACAGCTACAAAAATTTCTGATATATACCATTTCGTCTTAAGATCCTTCCTCTTATCCTTGTATAGAAACTCGTAGAAATAAGGTTCACTAGTTCCGTTGCTAATAACTTCAAAACTACCTGATTTTTCTTTAGACTTAAGGTTAAATACAGACGGGTTCTTTCCTGCTGAACTTGTAGACTTTTCTGTGATATTCAGTCCGGAGTTAGATTGATCCATTTCGCTGCTACTTTCTAGGTGTGTGGTTTCATTAAAATTCGTATTACTTGTCCTATATTGTACATTATATTCCATTAGAGAATTTTTGTATTCCAATTCTTCACTTTGATCATTATTTTGAAAAGTATCGTAGTATCTATCATAGTTTACTGAGTTAGGTAGGCACAATAGCCTAACAGCTTTCCAGTATTCGAACATATCATGTTCTCCTTCCACTGATAAGTTTAACAACTGCGTTCCCAATATTGAGGTCAAACAATAAATGACTAAGTACAACAAACCGTTTCCATGTCTCGACCATGTAAAGGCTGATCTTAGGAAACAAATATTATACAACAAGATAATACTATCTACCATTTGAAATTTAGAGATGAGTTTTAAAATTACGAGAACTTCTCTTGCGTACTTTGTTATTTTCCTATCTTCGTACACTGAATAATCCATTGACTCAAAATTGGATGATTCGTATGAATTTGGCTCATCTGATTGTGATCGAGAGGAAAATGCTCTTACTTGTGATTCTACTCTTAGTTTCGAACCGTAGAAAAGATCAATTTGCCTGCTTCTATGCAATGATGTAACCAAGTATGCAATGAGTGTTGCCAGCATTTTTACAAATGGTAGTGTAATTGAGAATGTAACAACCACAAAGATGACTATATATGCCTTCTGGTACCACAAAGTTCTCACGGAATGTAACAAACTTTCATGAGTTGGTTTGAATAAATTCGGGTCAACTATCGCTCCTGCATCCACATATATAATGGGAGCAAACAACAGTAATATAAAGAATGTGTAAGCAACGACTAACAAAATCATTGCCATGATGGACATTATCTTGTATATATGGAGCCATCTTCTGTTATTCTTTGGCATTCGTTGGTATGCTGGATTTTTGAAAGAGAAGCAGAACAAATCTCTAAATTTTGACTTTCTTTTCTTCTTCGGAATTTCCGACACACTTCTATATGTTTCTATGAGATCATTTTTATTTGGATCGGATGATTCTACTTTCGGCTGGACTGATGAGGCGCTCATTCTTCTCACCAGTGATGAATCACTTTTCTGCTGGAGTGAGGATTCACTAACCTCATCCATTTTATGTGTTTTTGTAGGATTTTTAAATTTTCCCATTAAAATTTTATAAATTTCATGATATGCAAATTGAATATTTTACACAGAGGCCACCCTTCACAGAAATATACAATAACAGTATTTAAGAACAATAATATTACACAAAAAAAATATTTAAAGTATATTATAGTAATCTCTAGGGGGTTTTTAGTACACATTAATTGTTTCCACCACAAATGTACTTTTTCTGTATCTTCAGAGTACATTATCCCGAATTTGCAACTTTTTGGAATTTTTTCTTAGAATTAAGTTTAATCTAGTCTGTTCTTACCATAGTTACTGTTATGGTTGGTGATGCTAACGTTTTAACGTCTTTTGGTACCATTCCTGCCAATCCTGGGTAACTGAAGAGAATTGGAGAGTATACCGTAAAATTTTCCTCTACAGTCGCCTTTAGTTTTGGACTGTTTTCTACACCTGGCTTCTTCTCTAATCTTAAATAGTTATATCCGTAAAGTGATAACGACTCAGTTAGAAGATTGACTTCCCACCATCCTACTGATACTTTTGCCAGTGGCGACTTTAGAATCTTCTTATCCACCTTTACTAGGAATGGTTTATACTCTGTTTTCTGTTCAAATGTTTCCGTTCCTGAGTTTACCACCAAAAAGGTTCCCCATTGCCACAAATTCCCGTACACATCTACTGCCGCCGTGAAGTTATTTCCCACACTAACATCGACCACCTGGTTGAGAACAAACCTAAAGATTGTTGAACCGCTAGTTTCTCCGCAATAAGCTAGATTTCCAAGCTCATTATTCCTCCTGTTAAGTTCAAATGATTTGTCTGAGCTATTCGACGAGTAACCGAGTTGTCCATTATAAGTTGTTCCAAAACTATATAGGTTAGATTCCTGATCTAGAAGATAAGAAACTTGTTTACCGGCATATACTGATTTCAAATTTAATTTAGTTTCCAACTTCATTGGCCTGAATAGGTCTGAACAGTTGAGTCCCAGGTGGAACGCCTTTCCCCAGACGAACAACTCATCGTCATGGTTTAAGCAGCACACATGATAGTTTCCAGAGCTTACAAGCCTAACTGGGCCTAAAATTTTGTAAATAAACAATCAGATATACAATAATTTTCTAAATATTTACTAGAATTAGAGCTTACAATCATTCGGAAATGCTACTAGTGTAGGCGTTGTTATAACCTCGTATGTTTGAATCTGTGCACACTGTCCATTGCGATTTAAACCCCAGGAATACACGCTACCGTCATTTAACAACATCACTGTGTGTTCAAATCCACATGCTACATCCTTTACCTTCAAACCCTCCTTAATCATCACCATGGGTTCTAGTCTGATACTCTTATCAACACTTACATCTCTGAATGTAACATTTCCTGTTAATTCATTTCTGTTTGTATACCCAAGTTGATTATAGTCGTTTAGTCCATATGTGTAAACATATGTTCCGTTTAAAACTAGAACTGTGTGAAACATGCCCATTGAGGCGTTAGTTATTTGCTTATCTTCATTAACTCTCATCACCATACCCAAACTATTACTCCACCCATTTGGGTAAAACTCATCCAGTTTTGTCGATACGTTAACATGCAAGGGCAATAAACCATATTTATATTTCTGAACGTTATTTAACTTATGAATTCAAAGTTATGTAGAATTGATAAATATACATTTGACTATCAGTTACCTGTAACAGGGACAATGAGTTTACAATTTCATTTCTCGTGACTTGTTGAACTTCTTTCTTGTATATGTCTTGCATCAACTCATCCTTTTGGCTGTTAACCAATTTTCTGAACTTGTAACTCTTCCAATATCTTTTAATCGTTTTCGTTGCCCACATTATTCTCAACATTTCAACATACCAGCAACGAGTCCAAAAGAACCTAAAATTGGTATCAATTATACAAATTTTATAAATTTTGTGAGAATCTAAAATAAACGGCTATCTAATATAATTACCCCTGCAAAGTTGATAAATCTTGCTTCAACAACTTGAACTGTTGTGTTGATAATATTGACTTTATTGTGTTCTGGATAAAGTACAGCTTAGAATATAAAGCCAGTCTATTTCTGATGGATTTTAGGACATTAACCTTGGAGTCAACAAACTTCCTGACCAACCATCCTCTGAAGTAGCTCTAAAGAATTATGTTTCAAATTTTAAATATTAAATTATTAAATCAATGTTAGTAATTTTTAATGTTATTAAAACATTAAGTATAAAAGTACCTGTATCAATACTACGCTTGGAATAGCATCTCTCATAAATTCATAGTTTTTAACTTGAAGGAAACACCTCACGTTCTTTTGAACTACTGTTGCTGCGTAATCCTTTAAGTAATTGTAACGGAGATGGTTGTAATATGACACACAACGATGCATCCTCCATGTTGCTTGGATTCTTGTCGCAGCCTTGTTAACTTGGTTTATCCTATACACCCTCTGTAGATACAAACCAAATACGGAATACCACACATAGGACTTAAATTTGCCTAATCTTCTCCTTATAACTCTTTTCTTGTGAAGCATACGGAGTTGTTCTATTTCCCTCAAGTATTTCCTCTTCTGGACCAGCATTCTATAGCTTGATTGAATAACCAGGGCTGAATTAACAACTTTCTGCTCGTAGTTAAGCCAGTTTGCAACCACTACAAACCCGACGAATTGATTCACTACTTTCAATTTTTTGTACTTCTCACTCATTAAAGAGAATTTCCTTGCTAAAGCTTGTACTCTCTTAAACATTTGCAGTTTCTTTAGGTACGATTTCCTGTTGACGTAAGACTGGTAGTATGCGTTAAGCAATTTGGAGAGTGGAGCCAGGAGTTGTGAGAACTTCAAGTGCGACTTTTCCAGCAGTATCCATCCGTTTTTCTTCAAGAATATCATGGTTAAACCTACTTGATACTCTTCCTCTGGTATATCCAGCAATTTTAACATGTTTACTGCATTTTCCTTCTCCTTTTCTGGATCCTCACTTGTAGAGTCATCACCATCAGATTTTCCACCTATGAGTATGTTATATACAAATTGATTATCCTTAATGAAATTTGCAAAGGATGACTTGTATGCATAGCCTTTATGTATTATCTGAACTGCTTCCAATATACTAAGAGAATTCAATTGTCCATAAACCCCCTTTACATCAAAGACTCCAGGCTGCTTTACTTGATTGGTTTTAACACATCTAATAAAGTGAGAGTTGGTTTCTTCCAAGCATTTAATGAGTTCATTTATACTCTTCAGAAACTTGTTTCCAACAAATAACTTTGTACTTGATCTAGTTGTTCTGCTAGTTCTGGCTGAAGCTTGATTGGTTGGGCTACATTCCATACTTGCCTCCACTGCCATGGAATGTATAACCATATCTCTCAATAATTCGTTGGTGCTGTTTAACAATAAACTTACTACAACTTCGGATAAAGAATGCTTATTTTTTGTTATGAACTCATCAGTATTATAAACTACTTTACAGGCTGTGTGTACTATTGTGAATTCATTTACGTTTCCCTTAGGGGGTATAAAATTTTCGTTTTTTATTCTGGTGTTACAGCTCCTTGTAAATGCATCTGATGTTCCTGACTCCATTGAACATTGCTCATATAGAAAAGGGAATATTCCACAATTTTTTTTCTCGAATATTTCCAGAACTACAGAGTTATCACTGTAGACTATTGACGTTACGTCTATTTTTTCTCTCTCATACAAAGACAGCTCACTGGTAAACACATTGTTTATGAAGTACTTTTGTAGCTTCTCGTTAGCAAAGTTAATTAAAAGTTGCTCGTATGTGTTATATTTAAAGTATTCGAAACCGTAAATATCCAAAATTCCCACATATGAGTCCTTTTCATGTGTATTTGAATCATCTGACTTCCCAGAGGTGAACTGATTTATTAACTGTATTATATACTGGAATAGAAAGCCGTATAAATCTTTAGAAAGTGCTCTCACGTTAACTTGTGCTACTTTTGATGTTACTGGCGACTCTATCATGTTATCTTGTATCTTGATAACCTTTTCAATCATCGCCTTCTCGGCTAAATCATAATCCAAGCCCAACAATTCTGTCAACTTCTTAAAGAGAGAAACATTTGATACCTTGGCTGCTGAGTCCACTCCCATTCTGGACTCTTCAACGAAATCCACGTTCCCACAAAGTAGAATACCTGAGATTATCTCGAAAAAGTTATTAAGTCTGTCTGGTGTGAATAACTTTTTAAGCTGGATCAGGACGTTATAGAAGTCTGACACGTCATCTATTCCTGGTGCTTCATAACAGTTACTCTGGTTCAGATAGTTATAATCCTTAACGTCCATAAATGAGTATGCTTCTAGTTCCTCTTTTTTAAGCCCCTTTAGAACCTGGTAGAACAAATGAAAGTTTCTTTCATTTTCGTTCTGGAATTCAACTCTGGATATCTCAAGCATGTAACTGCTCATCTCTCCCCCTACTATTCCTCCTGTGGGTAGCAAATTTAACTTTAGGAACTTTCCAAATCTGCTACTGTTGTTATTATTAATAGTCTTCGCATTTCCGAAGGACTCCAAAAGTGCGTTACTACCAAGAATAACATCCTGTACCGAGGTGCCTAAAAGAAAATTATCATTTTATAAATAACGGAACTATCTATATATTTTCATACCTGTATTTAAGTTCGTTTTGGAATAGGCGAAAAAATTCATCAATTGCTTTGCCGTTTCGGTCTTCCCTGCTCCAGACTCTCCGCTGACTATGCATGACTGATTTTTATTATCGTTGAAGAGGCCATTTATTGCACACTGGCCAACTGCGTATGTATGTGGGTCCAAATCAGTTGGGAATCCTAGGGTTGTATCTGCTTTTTTGTAGAGCTCAATTACATTATTTTCGTACAAGTTTGGGATTTTTTTAAATGGATTCAATGCCACTAATAGTTTCCCTGCGTAGGTCTAAACGGATTTGTGTTTGTTAACTATCAATACAGTAGCGTATCTAATTATAAAGTTACATATATCACATCTTTGTCAAAGCGTTCTCTCAAAATCTTCAATACCACTGCGCTATTTGCGTGTGGAATTTTCGACAAATCATTAACTTGTAATGATTCAAAATCCGGCAAACTGTTAAGGCAATCAGTAATCTTTACTAGTATCTCTTCCCCTTTACAATTCACCTTCAGCTGTTCTCCTTCTACTGATTTGACTGTACATTCAACAAACAGCTCATCTGTATCTACCTTTACCCATACCGTATTTCCTGAAAGATAATCAAGGTTCTGTACCTTTGACTCTTGTTTCCTAAAATGCTCCCCCTTCTGTTTATTGACTAATCTGGTAGCACCAATTGGACTACTAGGTCTCATTGCCATTTTATTACAATAAATATTAATTTACAAATTTTATTTAGAAATTAAAAATCAAAATCATTAACTCAATGATAAGTATACATTTAGTACAATTCTTTAAAATTTTATATATAGGATATTACACATCAAATTAAAAACTCAAAAGCTCAAATAAAAATCCAAAACCACGTAAAAATCACCTCAGAATTAAGTTGATGAAGTTGATATAGTACAAACGATTCATATTCACACATTTATATAAATCATCAACTAAAACCTTTGAAAAGATAAAATTTAAAAATAACCATAGGTTAATTTTAATTTCTTTCAAAAACAAGAAATTTTAAAAATTCTAATAATATGAGCCAGTCACAATTATTTACACCATATACTTAATTTATGACAAAGATTCGGTACACATTTCAATTTCGTTTTATTTTTTTAGAAGCATTTATATCAAACATTTTAAAATTTTATTTATTTATTTACTTCATTATTTTTATTACTTCTTTCATTATAATTCTGCTTTGATACTCACCATTATTTTTACATCAATAAACTTATTAATTTTAAAAAATTACGACTAAAATTTCATCGCTTTTTAATGAAAATTCATAAATATTATTAAAAATACATAGATAAATAACACTAGGCTTCCTTCTCGATATGTATTATACATTATAAAAAACTCATTATTTTCATGTTCACATGAATTATTTGTGTCATTTTGAATTCACGTGGAACATCGTACGCATTAATATTAATGATTTAACATCACAATAATTTATTTTACAATTATATATTGATCCATTCTATAATTTATTTATTTTTCAGAATGGCCTATTATTTACCTCAAGATAGGGTTTTTATTAACAATAGAAAGAGAACTGCCAGTTTACATCCCATAAAAACGCCGGATTTGTTGGAATTAAACAAGAATTTTATACAACAAAACTTTAGACCAAGCAGCTTACATGCTGTTAAACATGATTCCAATTACTTGTTAGGTTCTTCAATTGTTAATGTGAACTTTGTCAACAATGTGTCTCATCCCAACCGAGGTAATCACATATTAGTTAAAATGATATAATAATTAGGCTTTGAGGCATGTCGCAACATCCCTATTTTGAATAGCCCAAACTATCAAAGACCACATTTAAATGTTAAATATCCTTGTATAGTTGAAAATTATTCGCCCTTAATAGGCAACGTTGGTAATCATGGAAATATGTACCCTCTTGAAAACTACACTTATTACAGGCCGATTCCTGATTATTGTTCACATACACCCAAGAATAATCTAAATGTTGAGGACAAGATAATCAAAAGGAAAACCAAAGATTCCATGGAATTTCAACAATGTGAAGATAATAATGAATCCTTGGATCCTATAGTGACAAGAAATTATTTATCAAATTTAGAGAATGATCCTAATAGCGAAGGTCAAGAAGAAATTGAAGATGATTCTCCTTTAAAGGAAAGTAGATATAACTTTAGATCACTAGGTGATTCAAGAATAAATGCAAGGAAAAACAAGTTGGATGAGTACTTAGATAAGGCAAAATCAGTAAAGGAAAAGGCTGATAATTCTCATAAAAGGGTAAAAATCACTTCTGGAAAACCTACATATGAGTTTGTTGCCAAGTACCCTGATCCAGTAGAGAAGGAGTTGGAGAAGTGGCACAACTCTCACAATTCAACCCTGAAGTGGGAGAGAATTCGACACGGGTTATATTCTGTTGGAGGATCAATAGTACAGCTAATAAAATCAAATGGAAGTTTATATGTAGAAGGTCATGGATTCAAAAAATATAAGGGCCAATTGGGGATTCAAAAATTTGTCGAGGAAAAGGAATCCAGGTTACTAAGGGAAAGAATCTAACAAAACAGCATGACACATGTAAAATAAATTTATATAAGATAATAAAACATGTTTAAATGTATAAATAACTCATATGTGTTAATTCTAAAAAAATTTAATTTGATGTGCAGGATGTGTATAGATTTAATAAATGTTAGGTATGGGTTAAAATTAATAGTAACTAAAATTTAAATTTAAATGTTTAGTTTCTTCGTAAATATAAAAAAAGACTTGAGTGGTAAACGAGATGTGAAAGAATATAACTGTGTAAAGTCTAGTGAAAATAATGTTACTGCAAAAAATTTTGTAGAGAAAAAGTTGTCAGTGTATTTATGAATTAATTAGGATTAGGGTTTGGTATAGAAGAGATCATGCAATCTTAGACTGAAGGATTCTCATTCATTTGTATTTGTTCAGTCATGCCCGACATCATATAATCTATAAAACAAATACCTTTTTGGGATTGTTCCGTTTCTTTGTTTTAACTATGCTTGCTGTATAATTTAACTTATTGTCATATTCTTATATCAACAGCCTTTAGATTTAGTGGAAGGTTGACCAATACATTTATATTCATAAATTGATTTAATACTGGTCGTTTCTTTAGTAAATCATCTAATTCCTTAAAGATTTTTTATCCATTTAAATACTGTTTTAGGAATCTTAGCATTTTATATTTAATGGCTGTATTCTTCGTCAAGCCTGTGCATGGTACTTTTTAAAGTTTGTTATTTCTGACGGTTTTCTGAAGCAAATAATTTATAACTTATTCAATTGTTTATATTTTTAGCGCTTTTTACAAAGGTTAAATTTTATTTGATTCGAATAAGATTTAAATTTTAAATGACAGGGGTACCATACAAAACAGCCGTAGAAGATTTACTTCCTTCCAATCGCTCAGATATCTCAAAGGATGGGATAGTAGCAGAAGGACAAGATTCAACCATTTTATCAGATTCTCTGACATTTCTGTCAGATTATAACTTGCATGATCATAACTCACTCAACCATGATCTAGATTTAACAATCGGACATTACGACTCCGAATTCAACAATTTAATAGATTCTGATCTTTTGCTACAACAGGTTAATGACGATAATATCAGAATAAACCGCCGTTTTTCCTGGCCCTGCGTGTATGCAGACGATTACGATTTAATTCCTAATGATTCAAACAATTCCAACAATACAGTCACAGATAACCTTGAAACAAACCCTAAAATGAACCTTAGTAGGTTTAGAAGCTTGGACGGACTACAGTCTTTCAGCATTTTGAGGAAGAATAATTGGGGAAGCTTGATATATAGATTCAGGAAGTTCTGCATAGAACATAACAAAAATAAATTCACTAAATCAAGAGGATCTTCACTGGACTCAAATTCTTCACTTTCAGGCTCCTCAGACTCAAACTCAAAATCACTGGAAAACATCCTAAACTTGAAAAATGACGTGGTACAGTACGCAGTTTTTAAACCAGTAAACTTGAACTTTATCAACCGTGAATTTATGAACGGGTTTGTAAAGAACAAGGAGGAAAAAGATGACATTGTGACAGTGGTAAAGAGCTTAAGTAATAAGAGGGTGTCAACATATGGTCTGACCCGAATAATTAAGTGTACCTCGAGGCAGGAGTATGAAGTCCTAGATCACAGTACGGGAAACTACTTCCTGCTTAAGCTCACTAATAGCCTAAATACGTTTAATATTTATAAAATGCTCTTTGACAACCCACACCCAAACTTTGTCGAAGTTATCCAATTATTGACTAACGGGGATTTCAATTCAATAAGTGATAATCAGAGTTGTCAGAATCAGGACGTATTATACTATATATTATTAAATACCTGCAACCACATGAACCTGGACGATTATCACATTAATACACTCCCGAGCTTGATAGATTTTAAAATTTTAAGGAATATAATAAAGGGTCTGCTTAACTTTATGTTTTATTTACATTCAAAGTCACTGGTTTTAAACAAACTGTCAATGAAATCAGTGATATTGTGCAACACGTCATCTAACGGGTTGGAAAACGGAATCAATGAAGATATACAACCGAAATTTGTAGACTTAGACGATGTTAAGCCATTAGAGGGCAAGACTGACATCAAACACGATTTGTGGCTAGTAGGAAATTTGTTGTTTAACTTCATAGAAGGGAAACAGTCGGATGAAAGTTATTCATTCAAGTCAAACCTCTGGACATTGTCTCCCAAAATGTTCGACTTCTGCATTATCGCCCTAGGAAAAAGATCAGTATTTAACTCTGCTCTCGAGGCACTCATACACCCGTGGTTTACACAGTGAAAATAATTTTGTTAAGAAATTTATATATTATATATAATTAGATTTCATGTACTCACCGGTCAAATTAATCAGGGTCCGTGCACCACTCTAACAGAAAATTAATTGGATTATTGAATCCAATTTATAAATTTGTTTCATTTTTATATTATATTTCACTGTATATTAATTAAATGGATTGGATTCTTAGTCTGAAGGTAGATCAGAGAGGATTCGTCTCAGAAGCCGACAGAGAGGAATTTTTCAGAAGACAGTTCAGAATACCAGAAAATACTACGTGTTTTGAATGCGGATTTTCAAACCCAAAATGGTTATCACTGTCGTTTGCGATTTATTTGTGCCTAAACTGCTCTGGAAGGCACAGGCAACTGGGCTCACATATATCTTTTGTTCGGTCTGTAGATATGGATAGATTCATGAGGGATCAGCTAGTAAGGTTACATGTAGGAGGAAACAAGAAATTTAATGAATATCTTATCTCTCAAAATTTGAAAGATAAACCTACTAATTATGACAATAGGAAGGTTTTGTCGTACTCATACACTCTAGATGACGAAGTTGCTAAGGTTAAAGGTGAAAAAGAACCAGAAGATGAATCTCCTGCAAAAGAAGATGTATCCCCAAATGTAGATCCCGATCAAATGGAGAATTTTCTTCAATCAGAGCAATTCACATTTGCTGAGCTGGAGAAGGCAATGAACGAGTTAAGTTTTCAGAGCTCACTCAGAGACGATGCTGAAAAGTTTGCCACCACAAAAATTGATGATTTCAGTGATTTGATTAGCTTAGAGACACCTTCTTTTGACCCTAGTACTTCTACCGCCACTAAGGCCCCTGAACAATCTAATACCAATGATAAGTTTGATTTTAACAAATTTGACCCATCGACATTTGATCATGCTAATTTCAACCTTGATAATTTCTCAGATTTTTTGTCTAGTGGTAATATTCAGGATACCATGAGTGCTAGTGATCCTTTCTTGAATATGGACTTCTCAAAGCCAGTACCATCCACAAGTGCTTTCAACCGAGTTCCAAATAATAACTTCGGAACTAGTGAGGGAGTTTCCAGGCAAAAGAGGTCCGCAAAGAACAAGTTCTCAACAAGGGCGGACGATTTCGACTTCGAAACCTTTGAAAAGGAAAATAATCTTGAATCTACATTTCCAAGTACGTCGCTCCATGGAGATGACTCTTCAAGTTCTTATTCTGCTCCTAAATCTCCCATTCCAGACTTAACAAGTCCATTTCCTTTTTCCAAATCACCTCCTCTTTCATCTAGTATCCCATCACCTTCGGCATTTCCGGGTGCTACCCAAAATCCATTACAATCCGCACCTCTTACAGTAGGTGTCAATAACACAGCAGATGGAAGTCTTCCACCTCCATTTTTAAATAATGAACTTTTACAAGGTCTTAACATGCCAAATCCTCCTGATTTATCACAATTTGAAGGGAAATCTTCAATTTCATCGGACGCTTTCTTCGGCGGCAAGATGCCTCAAGGCTTCTCACCCACCCGTTTTAGTCCTGGTACTCAGGCTTTTAGTTCTGATGAGTACTTTGGGAAACCCAGGCCTCCAAATCTTCACTACGTTCCAACCATAGAGGAACAGGCTCTTCAGAATTTGAATGAGCTTAGGGAAAATTTAGTTAACGCCATCAATAAGGGCGGAGCACTATTGGAAAAGGCTAAGCAGTGGCTTAACGCGAACCAATTTTAGTTTGTAACTAATATTGTAAAATATATCATTTACATGTAAATTATTAAAATATTACAGTTGACCGCATTCAGTTACCAACAAATTTAATTTAGGGGCATAGTTTTCACCCACAGATACGTTTTGCATCTTTTGCAAAACTAGTTTCGATTCGTCATCCACTAGACTTCCAAAAGCCACATTCTTTCCATCCAGCCAATCACACTCCTTTGTTATAAAAAAGAATTGGCATCCATTAGTGTTAGGACCTGTGTTGCTCATGCTGATAATTCCTAGCTTATCATGTTTTACAGAGAAATTTTCATCGTCAAAACATGATCCGTATATAGAAATACATCCGGTTCCATCACCTTTTGCAAAATCTCCACCCTGTAAATATATTAAATCTATGTAAATTAAATAAATCATTAATATATATATATATATAATCATCGGCACCTGAACCATATAGTCTTTAATAACTTTTGAGAATTTTGTTCCTTTATATCCAACCGGAACCATGTTCTGTTTATGTTCACCTGTGCAAAACTTCCTAAAGTTTTCGCAGGTTTTGGGAACCTTATCTGCGAAAAGCTCTATTTTGAGTCTTCCTAAATATTGCGATCCTAATGAAATGTCCATAAAAACAACTGGATTGTCTGGGTTGGTTAAAAGATGGGAAAGATAAGGTGGCCCTCCAAGAAGGCGTTCGTTCTTATCATCTGACATGTTTCAAGTCCTGGAATTAAAGTTATATAATTATTATGTATTTAAAAATGACAACAAATATATTACAATTAATTTAAGATGGTTTATATCCTAAAATACTATACAGATTCCCCATTGGGTAGTAAATTGTTTTCCAAATAGAATGGGTACTTAAGAATAGTTTCAAGCCATCCTTCCCACCTAAAAATAGATTAAAAATATTTTTAAAAATGTATTAGGGTCAATATGTTTTATTTGTATCGAATGTGTGGAAAGAAAGATGTGTAACAATAGAAGAATGAATCAAAAAATGTTATTAACTTACAAATCAGAATCTATTGATCTTTTAACTTCAGGGTATATATGTTCTCTCTTAAACTCTTCCACTTTGGGTTTAACATCCTTATATTCAATATAAGGAACTTCAGGTGGATTACAGCGATTAGTGTTGTAATGATCAAAGTAAGGCTAAACCATCATATTACATTATGATCAGATAATTAATGAAATACTTAAAATAAGTAAGAAAAATACATGATGGAGTATTAATCCTTCTGAAGGGACCAGGTTAATGTTTAGAATGTGGGATTTGTTTAAGGAGAATTCAAGTGAATTTTTGGGTGCAATCTTTAAGTAAACCTGTAGAGCCAAAGATATCATCTTCCTAATTTGGTTATATAGAAACGACTGTCCAACAATTAGAATCTTAACCACATCTAGTTCTTGTAATTTGTCGGACTTGATATAGATTTTATGTATAAACCTAGAACTGTTGTTGATATCTTCCTTTTGCTTAACGGTAAAGTTATGAAAGCTGTGAGTTCCTTGATAAAAATTTAATATTTCTTCGAGTCGCTTATGATCTATTTCAGTTTTTTCATACTCACCCTTTACTTCATAAAGAGATTCGTTTAATTTACTTAATTTAATTGTATCTCTAGTTTTTAAATTTTCTTCAAAAAACAGTTCTAAATTTCTAAAAAGGTTTTCATGGTCTTCATTTGGTACTACAAATTTTTTAGAAAGTATCCATTCCGGAATAATGTATTCATACTTTCTTTTCGAACACAATGTCCTACATATATAAATTTTTAAAATTGGTAAATTTTTATTAGTATGGTTAAAATTACCTTGCATCAAATCCCTTTGTAACTCTTTGGATTTTGAAACAGCGTATGTCTTCTGGTAATACTGAGTTTAGTCTCAGTACAAACTTATCTTCATTTGATAATTTTTGATCTTTCGTTGACTCAAGATTATTGCTTAGTTCACCATTTGATTCAGAAGGATGGTTCTTAGCTTGAGATACAACATCATCTGATAAATCCTCAACATCGATATTGAAACGACCTCCAAGGTATGTGCAAGCAGCATGAACTCCCTTGTCAGTTCTAGAGCATTTAGACATTTGTAACTTATGTGTCATGTTTCTAAAGGCCTCATTAATGGCTCCGATTCTAAACAAACAGTTTTCGAGTGTTCCTTCAACAGTTTTAACCTTATCCATTTCACCTGTTTTATACTCCACTTGTTTTTGATATCCGTGGTATGCGGTTCCAACATACCTAAATTTTTGTTGAATTGAACAATGTATTCGTGTGAGTATAAATAAGTTAAAATTTTAGTCAAGTTTAAATGAGATTATTGTATTTGTGGAATATTTTATACTAAATTTAGTCTATTTAAGTATTAAAATTTTACCCAAATGAGATAACATATTTAGTTTTAGGAACGTGAACCCTTTTTACTTCTAGATTTTGGTTTAAGTCAGTAATATTTGCGGAATCTTTCAAGATAGAGGAATCAATGTTGTTTTCTCCATCTTCCGATGGTACATTCTTGCTTAATAATTGTTCCCTTTCCTTCCAAAGTTTTCTAAATTTTGATCTAGGTTCATTTCTATTCCGTTTATGATTCCCTCTAGTCATTTCAAGTGATGTTATTCTTAACCACACACCACTTCTTACAAAATCTTAATAACAGTTCAAAATCATTTTTATAATTATAAATCACTTAAGTATATATAGGATCAACAAGCATATAAATTTATATTACAATAATATTATTTTTCCTTAAGTTGTTTCTTCACTTGTTCTCTCTTCTCTTCCAACCAAGGTAAATATACACTAAATTAAGTTAATAAATAACATATTTTTTGTTTTAATTGAATATTTAATTGGTTTACCTGTTGTATTCCTCTACACATTCATCTAATAACTTAACATGGTCCTCAAAACCTTCACCAGTCATACAACTTATACCACAACACTAAATGAAAAATTTTTTACAAATAACCATTAAATAGCAATACTATATTATAAATAGTCTCTCACCTTAATGTTCATATAGAATTCATTGAGCATTAGAGCACAGGATCTGCTTAAGCTGAATAATTAATTAATGTTGATTTATTAAGGTTACAGGTGTTATAATGGTAATAAGGTTACCTCGCCATGTATGTTTCATCATGTGTTACTGCTTCGTAGAATTTTTCATAGTCACTCATCCATTCTAGGCATACTTCGTGCCTATTGACGTCTAAAAAATCATAAATTCAACCAAAACTATGAACTACCTATTTTGTTAAATGAGGCTACAAAGGGAAGCTGGCACTTGTACATCACACTAAAAATCAGTTGATTTGAAAATATACTTACCTGCAGGAGTAGATCATATTAGTCATGAAGGTGATTGGATTCTGTGAGCGAGTGGTATCAATTAAATAATTGACCATGGTAGGAAATGATGAAGACAACGACTCTAAAACAGATTAATTGATTAAGGAACTACCTAATATAATTGTTCCACTTGCTGACCAATTGAACACTTCTATTTGTCCAGGAGTGTCCAATATTATGTAATCAACTACTTCTGAGCGTTTGTCCAACAGTTCAAGGATTTTATCAAATCTAAACTCCCATAATGTGGCGTTAAACTACCTTGTTACGAATATGTTTAATGATGTCATTATCGCTCCATTAGGTCCCAAATGATATTTTTTCATGATTTGTCTGTAGTTTATGGAGTCCCTGATATCTAAACATAATTTATTAGTTGAATCAGTACCTATGTTAGCCTTGTAGTGAATCTTTGTAACCTGAAAAAATATTAATTTGAACCGTAAATTGATATTGTTTTAAATCTAATACATACTGCTGGGTCCAAATTGATCACGTAAACCTTCTTTCTGTTACTTTTCAGCACATCTACTAGTTTTCTAACGTAACATGTTTTTCCACTTCCAGCCATTCTACATAAATTAGTTATAAAATGAAAAATGTTATAATTAATTTAGTCCAAACATAAAATATCAATATAAATAGATTAGAAATTACCCTATTACTACTATTGCCAGGGTTTTCCTTCCACTTGAGGCCACTGGCCTATCAATGACTGGAGGGTCAGAATCCATGGTTTCAAAACGATCTTATCAACAATAAAATGAAGAATCAAATAGAACGAATTTATGTAAATACATATATAACAAAACTAAAAACAAAATTAATGGAATCTTATGTTTTTTTGACTGATCCTCCCCCACTCGTTCCCATTCCCATGGAAGTCTACAATAACAAGTTAAAACAGTAAATATATTGGTGAATAGTGTAATCAGTAGTTAAAACCATTAAACTATATGGTTTGAAGATAATATGTGAACTGAATATTGTAATGTGTAAATAATACTTTGAATGTGTCGTAGATCCACCACTGTAATCCTGTAAGAGTACCAATCATAAGTACTCTGGTGCCCAATCCCTTTGTAAACAAGTTAAATGCACCAACTTCTCTTGCCATTTGACCAAAACTTTTGCCTTTATTTTCCGATTTACCCATTTGTGAAACCAATGAATCCGCTGGATGAGATACAACAGCACATATTATACCAGCCAAGTAACCTAAGGAATTGATATATGAAATAATAAGTTACCGGAAGCAAATGTAATTCCAAGTTGAACCTCTTTGGAGTATTCGTTTTTAGGTTTAGTGAAAACATGATCATAGAAAAGTTGGACGACTTTTTCGAAAAAGTAAAATTTCGCCATCGTATAAGGTACTTGTCTGCTCAAGAGTGGTCTCAAACTTCCAAACTAAAATCAATTAGATTAGATAAATCATTAATTAATATAATTATGAGATACAGGAAACTTAGTTTCAGCTCTCAATGAATTCATCTTACAGGTTGCTTTCATAAGCTGTGTTGGCCATTGTTCTGTAAGCGGAGCTGTTTGCACTTTGACTTTAACCATTTCCATAGGGCACAGCAACACATCTGCGAAAACCTCTGCAGAAGCAGAGGCTGCCAACCACATTGCTCCCTTGTACTTGTAAGCTCTTTCTTCTCCTAACTGGCCTCCGTAAAAGTCTTTAAAGAACTCATAAAGTCCAAACTTTCCCAATCCCTGCATGGAGTAGCCTAAAAGTGTTGGCTTCCATCCTTTAACTAGCCCGCTAAGGCCTTCCTGCTTCATTATAACGCTCAAGCCCGAGAATAAGGACTTATAAACTTGTGGATTTGTCTGCATTTTACATTTTGTGACATCTAAAGGGGTAACGAAGGTATGAGTAAGTCCACAGGATAGAATCCCTCCCAACATACATTTTCCGTAATATTTGCAATCGTGAACTACTGGATGAGGTGTTCTACTTATTGGAGCAGATACTCTAGGGTCCCATTTATCCTTCATTTTTTAGAATCTCAGGTATATGGATTACAACAAATGTTAATCAAATATTCATTAAAGTCACCCGATAGTGTTTATTATCTAACTACACATCTATAGTTTTTAGAGTTTATTAGTAAATTAAATTAAAATGTAACATATAAAATAAGATTTTAGTTGATTAAAAGTTAAAATGGGCTCTTTTGTAAACTTCGTCTGGTATTATGGTCTTGTATGATTGTTCTAAGTTATACATTTTCTCATTAAATATAGGCCTTTCTATATCCTAAATCAGTATTAAGTCTACGCAAGACGCTTACGGTTCTTGCGATGTATTTTGCTTCTTTTACTTCATTTTTTATCCTTGGATCATATATAGTTTCAAGTGGTATTTCTCCGCTAATGACAACTATTACTATTATTTATTATACCAGTTGTATATACTAACATTCTTCTTCGTTTTGCCAATCATTGTTCCTTGTTTCTCGATCATATCCAATACATCTTCTCCATATTCCAAGTGCCCAAATACCACCTATAAAATAAGGCAATTGAATATTTCCAGTACCATTTTATCATCTAGAAAGGAGCAAGGTTTAAATGTGATATAAAATTGAGATGAATTTGAGTTTTTAAATCTTGTTTTACACATTCCCAAAACACCTATGGACAGTTAATTGATTAAAATTACCTCTTTTTGAGTGCAGGTATGTATATGACTCGTCACGCATATATTGTCCGTAAATCGACTCTCCACCATAAGAGTTTCCGGTATTAAAATTTCCTCCTTGACACATCTGTTAAATTGTATAATTAGCCTAATAATCTTACAAATCCAGTAACAATGCGATGAATAGGTGTGTTCTTATACCACCTTGGCCTTAGATAATATCCTAGTCCAGTCTCCCCTATATACAGATTAGATGAATAAACATATTATGATAATATAATCAAAATTTTAATATATCACTAACCCGTGCATAAACATCTAAAGTTTTCCGCTGTGTAAGGCAACTTATCCATGAAAAGCTAATGAATTGTTATTATTAGTAGAATTTAAATTAAAAAGATCTAAATTAGAAAGTTATACCTCAAATACCATTCTTCCAGCTCTCCTTCCTGCTATTGATATGTCAAAAAACACTCTGGGATTAGGAACCTTGGCCATTTCCCTAAAATTTAAAATAATCCTATTATACAATACAGATATGTCTACATGAATACAATCAATTCATAACATTTATTCATAAAATACTGATGAACAAAAAACAAACTAACACATAGAATCTCTCAGGCCACACATTGGTGTAAAAAAAAATGATATTAAAAAATGCAATCAAATTATTAAAAAATTAAATCATTAAAAATGAGATAAAATAACTTAAAACTCGAATTCACCCTCAAGTGTGTCAAATGGAATCTCGACATTATTAATCTAAACAATTTGTTAATGGAATCCTAGATATGTGTTATAAATTACTGGTTTAATAATATGTAATAAACACGCCTGCATAATTCCATATTTTAACTTAAGTTTCCATAAAGGAGGTCCAAACTTCTTACTACTTGGTCTGGTAACCTAAATTACATTAATTACAAATGTGAGTATTAATTGTATACACATAAATTATTAAGTACTGCATTACCTTATCTAACATTCCTATAACCAAGTCATCAGTCTCAGGTTCCTCGTCGTCCAAATCACTAATGTCAGAGATACTAATATCCGTATCCGGGTTATCCTTTTCGGAATTATCACCAGCTTTTTCTAAGTTTGATGAATCTTTATTATTTTTTGGCGACTCTGTTGAGACTGGATTTGTTGGTCTCAAAATTGGTGACACTGAGGGAGAAGATTGTTTTGCTAAAACGACATCCGCATCCAAAAACTCATCTTCAGATGTTTCAGGCTTCCTATTATTTAATTACATAAAAATATGTAAAACATACTCTGATTCCTTATTCTCTTCTAAAACTTCTCTAACCTATTATATATATATTAACCATCATTATAAATAATTTAATTGAAAATTGAAATAATAATTTTATTACCGATTTCGATAGTTTAGAATGACGTTTTTTCGATTGATATTTTACCGAATTAAGCCTTTTGTTTAAATTTTCAATCCAAGTCTAACAATTAATGAATCGAACAGAGGAATGAAACTAAGTGCGTTAAAATAAGATATTATAAAATTCTGATAAAATGTGTTACCTGTTTTATTGCCTCTAATACTCTTGGATTGTGTGTTTTAGAGCACTTGTCAATTGTTGCTACAGAAATTAAATTAATTTTAAGAATCAAACCTTCAATAACCTGTCGGTTAAAGGATTCCAGAGAGAGCTGACCGATATAATGTAAACTAGACATTATAAACCATGTCAATTATATATTTACACGGCCATTAATTTTAAAAATTTACTATATTAATTGAGGGTTTATATTAAATGTGTGGAGTGTTAACTAAGAAGATCAACGAGCAACGGTCGCCCTACTAGATGGGTTTGTGAAATGTGTTTCCTTATCAATTCCAATTTGTTCTCACTAATGTTACTTTTCATCAAATTGATCAAAAACAACAATTCTCTAGAAAACTTCTTTATGACTTCCTTACCACTTTTCTACACATTAATATAATTTACACATACCATTACGTCATAATATTCTACTTATTTACAAACTGTATAACTATTTTTAAAGCTTGACTAACAGAATTTGTTATAACATGTGAGATTTCAACGTCTTTTGCCCTCAGTGCATACTTAATGGTGTTATAGGAATCCTGGTAGAACTTATTTTCCGGGTTAACATGTGCTATCATGAGTATAAAACAGTTATTTGTTAGTGAGTTTTTCAGCAGGTGTGTCAGCTTACTATCTCTGTACTTGACTCTTTCCCCAGTTCCACCAGATCCACTCATGCTGCTTGACTTCTTTGCTAATGTATTTATGCAGTTTATAAGTGCTAAAAGTGACTGATTAATATATGATGACTCCTTCAGTCTATCGCCAGCATTATCTGTTATTTTCATCCTCTCTGATCCTGCCAGATCAATGATGGTCAACTTGGTGTTTAAAGAAGTTTGTATCTGAAGTATTGCGTGAGAACGACTTGAGGATCTGTTTGCGTTTGTTGAAAAAACCTTGCGATTCTTATCACCGATTTCGAAAAGACGTTTAAAATCTTCGTAGTTAGAAATCTTAACCTTTGTTAATCCCTTCACAAACACTTTGCTATCGTTTTCTTGTAATTGCAAATTCACCTCATTTTCCTGGAGTAGGTCATACACATTCTCATTATACACTTCAAAGTATGACAGATACAGGTCCTGTTCACTTACTTGGCTAGAGTTGAACAAATCAGTAATAATCAGTTGCAACAAACCTACACTACCTTCTGTTCCTGCAATTGTGTACGTTTTTCCTGACCCTGTACTCCCATATGCGAAGATCGTAACACTGATTCCTGAAAAGAGCTTTTCAATCAGATCTAGACAACTATTTGTGTAAAGTGTTTCTGTTGAATCGTCTTCCTGGACAATGTGGTCGAAGTTGAATTCAAATACTCCAGGCCTTTGAGACTTTAGTACACTATTCTTATTTCCAGGCTTAAATAGCTTTACACATGATTTTTCGCATTCTATAGCCTTGTTCTTACAGGTACTTGGTCTACATCTCACTACTACTCTCAATTTCCCTGTTCCAGTCTTACTACAGTTAAAAAAACTGTTATTATACAGCGTTTTATACCTTGAAATTAGTTCCTCCATATCAAATTCATCCTTGAACTCCACCAAACCGCTATCCACCTCAGAATATTCTTCATCTCTTGCCTCCTCAAATTTTACGCTCTCTACACTTTCAACTTCTTTTCCAACTTCTGAGTTATCACTGACTATTTCTCTGTAGGGAGTAACATTATCATCTGTGGTTTCATCATTTTGATCAATTTCATTAGTAGTAACTGTGGTGGTAGTATCTAACAAGGTAGTATCAATGTGTGTATAATCGTTATCTAATCCTTCATTGATAGACTCAACTTCGTAATATTTGTCGTGGTTATCCTCTACTGAATTTTGAGAATTAATTGGGGAGTTAACTGGGGAAAGTTGTGTATTAACTTCACTTTGACTTAATTTATTTAAAATATTAATAGAGTCATCAAGGCTTGTTCTTCCTGAAAGGAGTGTGTGTACATAGTTTGCTTTTCTTGAAGGTGTCAGCTTTTCCCTAAAGTTGTCTTCAAAAATTTGTGAATTAATAATTGATTCAAGTTCAGGGTTGGCAAAGTAACTTTCGTATTGCTCTTTAGGGGCTTCGTTATCAACTGGTCTAGTTATTTGTGAATAGTTATCATTTTCAGCCAATTTTTGGGTATCGTATTCATTATTATTGTCTATTATCCTGATTATCTGGGAATCTGTGATTGGGTTGTGTTCTAGTTGTGAAGTTTGATCCACTCCGTTGCGTTGATTTGATGTATTAGATGGGTTACTCAATTCAATTAAATCCTTTAATATATCATTTTCGAAAGCAAAATTTGTGTTTTTACTAAAGGGTTCAAAGCTCATGTTACTTTCGGTGTCTGATGTCGATTTTCTGGAGATGGAAACATCCATTTTAGCACGTTTGTTTAATAATTCTGGTGTTTTATTATTTGTTGTAACTTTTGGACTCGTATACAACTTTTGAATACTTGTATTATTAGACAATTTCCGGATTTTTGAAACATGGTTGAGCTTGGATGATTCAGGGCTCTGTACTGAATCATTTGAGGCCATGTGTATGGTGTTTTTGGAATCAAGATTTCTTTTAACCATCTTAATCAAGTAATTAAATATTATTTTTATTTATATTTATGGGCAAAAAAATATCAACAAATTTTACAAGTTAAATATTACAAAATATTAATAACATACCCATTAACGATCAGTTTACATGTATTAATAATTTACAAATTAGGTATAAACAACTATGCTTAATGAAAATGTTAAATTATGTTACATTAATTAATTTTAAACCCAA
Source organism: Theileria parva strain Muguga (assembly GCF_000165365.1). Taxonomy (NCBI): domain Eukaryota; phylum Apicomplexa; class Aconoidasida; order Piroplasmida; family Theileriidae; genus Theileria; species Theileria parva. The sequence continues at coordinate 2,255,043 of NC_007344.1, read as the reverse complement.
AAATCAGAATAAATAAATTGTTAAATAAACAACATAATATGGTAGTTATATGAGGTTTGGTAAATATGTGGTCTGGATAATAATGCAAAATAACTATAATTATCTAAATAAAATTAGTTAAAGCAAAAAGGTTGAAAATTATTTTTTTACACATTTAACTCGAAGAATCCATTTTTGATTTAAACGTATTAAATTATCTTATACTATACCAAAAATTACATCATTCGTAATTAAGAATTATTTTTTAAATTTATAATAAAGTATAACTAGTGTTAATGGCATCTATCTATACTAAAGTACTTACGAATCCCCATTATTAAATAAAAATTTTCTTCAAATATACAACATTTACTTTAAATTATATTAGTTGAGAACATTTATTAGTTGATATGGCTGACTTGAAAGTTGACTTTGATTCTTTAGGTAAGGCCGAAGGTCTCCTTAACTTGGATAAGTTTCTTTCCTACCACTCCTTCGTTGGAGGCGTAAAGAACGCAACTACCGACGATGTCGCCGTTTTCAAGAAGCTAGGAAAGGCTCCTGCTGAGAAGGATTATCCAAATGTTTACAGGTGGTATTTACACGTTTCAACTTGGTGTCACTCTCCACCCAAGGACCTTCCTAAAGGAAATTTCCCTGTTAAAGAGGATAAAAAGACCGAAGATGACTTAGACCTTTTTGGTATGTTTATATTGATTTCGCAAAACATATTTATTTAAATAATTCCACCATAATTTATTTTGTTTAGGCGAGGCTGACGAGGAAGAGGATGATTCACTAAAGAAGAAGATGGAGGCTATGAAAGCCGCAAAAACAAAGAAGAAGGAGGTTGCTAAATCTTCCTTGGTAATTCATGTTGAGCCAGCAAGTGTCGATGTTGATTTGGACGAAGTTTTGAAGTTAGTTCGCTCCTTAAAAATTGAAGGTTTGACTTGGGGCGAGGCTTCCACTAGGATTCCTCTCGCTTTTGGCATTGAGAAGCTCCAAGTTATGTGCACTATTGTAGATGATCTAGTAAACACCAATGAAGTTACGGAGATGATTGAAAATCTGGGCCTTTCAGAGGAGGACAAGACTAAGAAGACTGAGCGTGAAGAAGATGGATATGATAGCGATGACGAGGTTCTTGGACTAGTTCAATCTGCCACAATTGTTTCTTTCAACAAACTATAAACAAGGATATACTATATGATAATACAATAATTTATATATTTGTACACATATACGCTTCTGTATATACATTTAGTATAAATCATATTAATGACCATATCAAGTCACTTTCAAAAGTTTTAATCAGGACCACATCCCCGTAATCAAGTGTAACTCTTGTTGAGCCGTCAGCACATGCAACTGCATTTTTACATAGAGGAACCACCTTTACTTGTTTACAGCTGTAGAAATTAGTTTCGTCGGTTGTCCTAAATTATTTAAAAATACTTTCAACTAACTTGTTTGATATCTCCTCTCTGATTAAACATCTCATAACTGACCTACTTGGATCCATCTTAAGCTTATGGTTAAAACACTCAATAGACTCCTTAATTATCTCATCATCTATAGAATCAGTATGAACCTAGTGTGTAGAGATAGAGTAACTTAATAACTAATGTATTTGGCTACTTATGGAATTTTCAAGTGATTTAGGAACATCTGGATGCTCAAGTAAGCATTTAATTAAACTGGTCCCCTTGAAAAAATTAATTTTTGAGATGTTGTATGCCCAAGCTGTAGACCCAGTCCCCGAAGTTATTAGAATTCCTGAAGATTTTACTCTTTTTAAGGGCTTATCATCCACTTGTACTATCGAGTAAAAGGACTTTCCAAAGTCCTCTCCTGTGATCATAACATCGTTAACGATTCCGTAAGGCAACGAGTATGAATCTGTATCTGAGGGGTGGTAGTTGATAAGCTCCTTCTCCTCAAAACTCGAACTTGAGTTTCTTACAAGTATCTTCTCAATCACGCTGTTGTCAAAACAACTATTTAAACTCTCATCCGTTTCATCAGGTTTTGACTTATTGAAGTTTAACATCTTTCTTTTAAACAGCTTTAACCTCAATCTCTGCCTTGGTATCGGGTGTAAATTAAAATTCAGCAAGTTATCAAGTAACACTCTAACGTACTGGTCATAGGTAAGTAGTACATCATCACTTTTAATGGGAATTGGAGAGTTGTCTTCTGAATGGTACAAACTAGGATTATCAAAGTATAGTTTCTTCTCAGTCATTCTGTTATATGAATAACTACAAAACTCTTTCAAATTCTTATAAAAGACGCTAGAACTATCAAATGGGTCAGGTGAATCAGATTTTGGTGAATTTAAACCCTCTTTAGACGTTGGCTGGCACTTCTCATAGTCGTAATATCCACAGTTAAAATGTTGTTCGTTTTTTGGACCAAAGTACGACATGCATAACGTACCCATGCTCCTTTCAGGGTCCGTGTTAAGTCCTGCCAGCCATATTGGTGTGTCATAAAGCTGGTCTGCCGGGATCAATGAAGCTCCCTCCAAGAACGTTCCATCGCCTCCTAATCATATTGTTAATACTCTAATTAACTCGTTTTTGTTAAATATAACACTATGAGTAACTAGGATATATGAAAACCTGCTGCGATTACAAGGTCTGGTCTGACTCTCTTAGTATTCTTTGATCCTTCGAATGGTAAAAGTCCTTTTGATTGTGCTTTAACTACTTCGGTTTCAAGTTTATAAACATTTTTTAAATGATAAATTAATGAGTCCATAATCTTTTTATGAGTTAGATGTGTGTTATAAGCCACTAATAAAATGTTAATTATAGAAATGGGTACATAATCTATCAGATTAAAAGTTAAAATAACTCACGTGGAAATGTTTTATAAATTTGAGCTGGCGATAAACCATTTTGAATTTCCAAATCATATTTAGTTATCTTTTCAAGTACAAAAACCTTTTTAACCTTCGTTGACTTATAATTCGATAAAACGTTCATAACAATTTCGGAAAAGTCACTAGTGTTAGAAAAGGTACGAACGTATTTAGGAGTTATGGTTGAAAATTTACCATTTAAACTCCTTAAAAGTGGAATGTTAATCATGATTAAATAACATTCTATATTACATTATGAATTTACACACTTATCCAATGAAATTTTTTAATTATTGCATTCAAATTATAAATCGAAATTAATAACATTCCAGAAATTAAATTTATTTAAATTAAGAAATAAAATAGTATTAGTATTTACATTTTCTATTGCACTATAAGATTCCTACTTTATTTTCATCTATTTGGGCCAGGGAATAAAATTAATATGTTTTCTATAAAACTAAAATCAAATGCATTTTAGATGTTCTGTAAAGTTTTTTACACTCTTATTCTAAAAGTTACTATTATGGCATCAGTTTCCTACACCCTTAATTATAATAATAAGAGAAGCACATTGTTTATTAGACCGATTTTTGATAAATCGTGGGATTTACCCAAACAAAATCTTTTGAATTTGCAAATGACTGAAATTGAGGCCATAGCCAGAGAGGAATTCCCTATTTTGAACAAAGAAGATAACGAACTTAAAGATTTAATTTACTTTAACAACGCTACAACAACTCAGAAGCCAAATTATGTTTTAAATGTAAGTTATCAATAACTTAAACCAATTTGAACTTTTAGGCATTGTTTCATTATTACACAACTAACAATTTCAGTGTTTATAGAGGCTCAGGATCATCTCACGACCAGCTTTCTACTCAGGTACCATTTCAAGTATTTCATATACACACCATTCTTATTTATGATAATTGTTTTATACAAATTGTAATTTTTAATTTAACAGATATATGAAAATGCTCGAAAGAAAGTTTCAGACTTTGTTAATGCGCCGTCAGCTGAACAAATATTATTCACCTCCGGAGTTACAGACTCAATTAACTTTGTCTCCAGTACTTGGGGGTAGTTTACAACTAATTCTTTTTATTTACATATTTAATAGACCACAAAACTTGAAAAAAGATGATGTGATCCTTTTACCCTTATCTGAGCATAACAGTAATCTTCTGCCGTGGTGGGTTTTGTGTGATAGAGTCGGATGTTCAATTGAATATGTAAAGGTAATTTAATTTTAATTATTCCCATTCAGTTACACCAAAATGGCCAGTTTGATCTTGATCACCTGGAATCGCTACTAAAGAGTAAGAGTCCTAAGTTGCTTTGTTGTGGTCACGCATCTAACGTTTTGGGAGTCATTCAAGATATGAAAACAATTTCAAAACTTGCCCATAAGTATGGATGTTTGGTTTTATCAGACTCTGCACAAACAGTTGGGAAAATAAAGGTATCATTGTTTAAACTGATAATAATTTAGATTGATGTGCAAGATATGGATGTCGACTTTTTGGCAGGATCAAGCCATAAGATGTATGGGCCTACTGGTGTGGGATTTTTATATTATAAAAAACGCCTGTTGGAGGATTTAGAGCCACAAAAATGTGGTGGAGGAACTGTCAAAGTATGAACTACTTATTTTGTGTTTTTTATTCTAATACATGAGTTTATAAACTGTTTTAGGACGTAACATTTGAATCTTGTGACTATTTTGAACCACCCTTCAGATTTGAAGCAGGCACTCCACCAGTAGCTCAGGCTATAGGGCTAGGAGCTGCAGTTGACTTTATTAACAGTATTGGAATTGATAGGGTAAAATACACAATAAATAACAGTTTATAGATAAGAAAACATGATAATATGCTGTTGCAATATTTATATGAAAGAATGAAGGATTTGGTAAATTTGTATAATTTCGACCCTACCCTTGATAGAATACCTATAATATCATTCAACGTTGATGATATTGACCCATTTGACTTATCTGCCCTACTTGCCTCAAAAAATATAATAACACGTGCAGGTATTTCGTTACTTTATTATACAATGATATAATTATATCATTTCTAACACCTTAAAATATTAAATGAGTTTAGGAAAGCACTGCGCTTACTTATTGCATAAAACGTACTACTGTACTAACACAATTCGAGTATCCCTGGCCATGTATAATAGTAGTTCTGAAGTTGACAAATTCATAGAAGCTCTTAAAGAATCCATCTCAATTTTGAAACAACAATGATTCGGCTGGGATATTGTGTTAGTAAGTCCCAATTGGGATGCTTTGGACGTTTTATTATGCATAATAACTTATATCAATTTTCGAAAAGTAGAAGCTTAAGTACAGATTTAGACTCAAAATTTACGATCCTAAAGGTCAACAGTAAGCTTGTTGATGCAAAAAACCTCAATAAATATTTTAAGAAAATACTTAAAAAATCTTTTAAAAAGGAGGAATTGAGGTTTCTACTAAACTACACAGTGAACAATATGCCTCAAGCACTAGATGATGTCAACTTGTTAACAATACTCATAATAATGTCAAAACTGGATATAAGGGACCAGTTACTATTTAATTCAATCCTTCCGCATCTTTATAAAATTAGTGATTTCAATAAAATTATAGGTAAACAATTATATATATATATATATATAGGTATTGTATAGTTCTGGTCAAGGTGTAATAAATATGTTTAGAGTGTTTGTTGTACAGTAGTATGTTATTTAAGGATGACGATAACATAAAATTATTTGCCACTAAGTTGATATTTGACCTACCGTCACACCTGGATTCCATTAATTACAATAATATTTCAAAGCTTTGGTATGTAGTATACAGTCATTAGGTAAATACATTAAATAGTTTGTACCACATAGTCATTATTAGGTAAATGAATTAGATAATTGTTGAATTTAGAAAATGATATATTTTTAGTGAGTCGCTATGTTTTCTTAATTTATACTCTGAAGAATTCGCTGACCTGATCTCAACGTATGTTTTTAACATTAACACATTAAATAATTAGCCTGGTTGATAAGAAGAGTTTGGCTCGTGGAGAGATTGAAATTTTGAATTTCAGCTCAATTTTAAATTATCTTTCACGAGTCAGAGTTGGAGATGAAGCTGAATGGAGTGTCTATGCAAATTTTTCATTAAATAACCTCTTAACTACCAATTATAAGCCAGTAATCAAATTACTACAATCATTTGTCAATCGTAATATACACCACAAAGTCTTATTCAGGTAGTTTCAAGCTTATTTTTACGTTATTTACTTTTATTATCAATGATTAATGCTATTTTTAGAAATTGTGGTGACTTTTTAGTCAAATTCATTGATCATATGCACCCAAAGGATGTATCAAACCTGTCCTATTTATACTTTAAAGTCAATCACCCGTTAGTTTATTTCTCATTAACCTAATTACTATACAGACACCATGCCTTATTTAATGAATTATTTAAAATTGGTGAGATGATTTCTACTAATCTGGATGGAATTTCGTCACTAAAACTGTTATCTGGCTATTATCTATATCACTCTTCACTTCAAAATATGTTACCTGATATCAATTCGGAACCTGGACTCTCTCCAAATACGGCTCTTTTACACCGTTGCAGAACTGTTTATCTAATCTATAATAACATTTCCAGGGACCTAAACTCTTTTTATTTCCAGGATTTCCTACTTCTCTTCAAGACTCTGGAGTTCTTTAACTTTATAAACACCAAGAACTTACAGGTTCTTATCAGTACCAATTAATGTAATTTAGATGAATCTGAAAACTTTTCTGAAATTTCCTGCAAATGTTGGTAAAACCAAGCTAAGTAATCTTGACCTTGTTAAGCTTAGATACACAGAAAAGAAGCTAATTAATACTGATCAGCAGTCTTTTATTAGACTATTAATGTCTTGATGTTGTTTATGTAATATGATATTCTATACACAATATGGTATACGTTATATAGTATACAACAATATAGTATACATTATGTTGTATACAAAATATAATATAAAAAAATATATATATATACAAACATAATAGTAGAATATTATAATTTAGTGGTTCTAGTCATATTTATCTAGAACGTAGTCACGATCAAAGTGGTAAATCCTGACAAATCCATCCTCTCCGCCGCTAACGTAGCCAGAACCGTCAGACAAAAACGTCAAAGTGTTGATGGGGCCAAAGTGGCCTTTAACACTCCCAATCTCCTCTTCGTGAATTAAATTGTAAATTAGAGCCTGGAATTTACCCTCTGAGGCGGCAGTAGTTGTGACCTGGTCAGCTTCCTGACCTCCTCCAAGAAGAATATGGGCCTTTTTGCCGTCCTCAACATTAAATACGGGTGAAATATCACAGGCGTTGAGAGGTCTATCAGTCTTGTAATTCTAAGGCTAATTAACAGTAGTTTAACATACCTTAACGCAGGTCCATGTTGCAGTCTCCCACAACTTAGCAGTTCCATCAGACGAGCACTAAATTAAAGTTAATTATACGATTAAAGGGGAAACTAACAGATAACATCAGGAGGCTGTAGAGGTCGAAAGAAATCGATGATACAGATAATTTGTGGGCATCCAATCTCTTCAAATGGGATCCATCGTAAGCGTTCCAGACCTAAAAAACACATTAATATTAGGTAAAAAACAGAAAATTTGTGTAAATAATAAAATTGTATAAGAAGGTACGTTAATAACACCATCATCGTGACCAGTAACAACAGTCTTGTCAAGTGGTCCCCAGTGGCACTGTAAGCAACGGCTACGGTATCCTCTTTGGACCCAAAGGATACGATAATTAAGTTCCAGGCTCCCGTCTTGAGACTTTCGAGTTTTAACTTCATAGACCTTAGTGGCCATCTTGACAGATTCTCCGAAGTCGTCGTGGCACACTACGAATTTATTCTGGCCTGCTGGATTCTTGTTCCACTCGACATATCTAAATATTATTATGTTTTTTATTTTATATTAGAAAGTGAGTTTCAACACACTTGCAAGATCCTTCTTCTAAAATTTCCAGCAGAAGAGTCCCTCTCTCAGCATCAAAAATTAGGACTTTCGAGTCTCCTGAAGCCACTACCAATAGTTTCGAATTAAACGTTATGTCACACCCCCAAACGGCACCCCTTCCACAGTTGTACCGACCTAAAGAGAATCAGTGGAATCCAAGGTTACCTAGTTGCTGGCCATTTTCTGTTCTCCAAAGTGCCAAAACTGCGTCCTAACAACATTAATTATAAAAATTAATATAAATAAATTTATCATAGTGGATTTTAATTTTAACTTATTAAAATGGCTAGGAAGGAGTATGGACGAAATACCTTTCCGCAAGTAAATAGTAAATCACCGTGTTTGTTTGTTTTAACACACGTTAATGGTCTGTGATGACCTCTTAAAATTATTGGCTTCATTTAATAATACAGAATGAGTGTTCTTTACAATTTTGTAGTGACACTAGATTCCACTAGTTGATTTTTCTTTTTACCTATTTTCTGGTTAATTAAAAGTATTAATTTTAATAATTAAGAGGAATTTACAAAGTTTTAATTTATTAACGAAATTTATTAGTTTTGAACTTAACAATTAAATTCACTTATTATCTACTTGGAATCCACTAAACACAATTCAACTAAAAATACCAAACACTATACTATATAGTATATATTATACATTACGATATTACTGTGTGAATGACTATCTATGTGAATGAATTAATTATTTGAATTTGCGGAGCGAGAATTTGGGTTCATGAGTCCCGGAGAGAGTTTGGAGAGATAGGAGTGTGTAATGGCGTTGCAGATTTTGTTGAGGTCAAACGACTGTTCGAGGTTATTGACGTGTTTGTTGCTGATGATTCCGATGTTGCTAAGATCTCTCGCTATGGAAAGAAGTGCTGCCTTGGACTGAAGTCCGCATTTGGTCTGCATAAGCCAGTAAATGGTCTTGGGAGATACGAAGCATACATCTTTACCTTCTACTGATAGCACTTGGCACTTTGAGTAGTTTGCGCAATCTTCAGTTGTCAACTTGCTGCACTGTACGTTTTCCACTCCATGTTTGCTAAGGTCACCCAAGATCTTCTTTCCTAGCTCAGACTCTTCTTTGTACAACTTTTCCACCTCCTTTAGCTTCGAAGCCATTTCGTTTTGGAACTTCTCTACAGCCTTCTTGCCCTCATCAGTCTCCAAAAATGCCTTCATCTCGTCCAATAACTTCTCTAACTTCTCCTCTGAATAACTCGACAAGTTCTTGAAAATGCTCTCGAAATTCATCTTATCTTCGGTTGAGGTCGATTCCTTGTTCTCTGTTCTTGCACTGCTTTCTTCTTCATTTACACTCTGGTCCACTGGAGTGTTGAACAACTGGTAAAATTGATTCAACAGCTGTTCTCTGTTTGAGTCCAAAGTGTCACGGTCGTTAAGGGAAAAGCTCATGACGTAGACTGAGTCAGAGTCAGTTGGGTAGTAGTCGAAGTCAAGAGTGCGGGAAAGCAATAAAAGTGCCTCCCTTCTGTCTTCCTCTGTAATGTCACTTTCATCTCCAAATCTGGGTGAGCTTGGGTCAGGTGAGTTCTCAGAGTTGAGTCTGTCGGAGGCGGTAAATACTGCCTGTGTTTCCTTGATATTAAGTTGTCTGTTCCTCATAGGGTCACGAACAGAAATCTCAACCATCTTGGTCTGTGGTGTAGCTTGGGTGGTTCTGTGGGCCACTAAATCCCTTGCTAACTGTTCATTCATCTCACGGATGATGTCCTCAGTCAACTTCGAGCACTCTTCCAGTTCTGAAGTCTTAAAGTTGAACTCGACAACTTGGAACCCATCGTCTTCTCCCGTGAAATCCAAAAGGGAGCATCCGCTTGGTGTTGTAAGGACCAGAAGGCTGTCAACTGGGAGTACTGACCTAACGGTGTAGGTTTTCTCAGAGTCCATATCTATTCCTTCCTCTGTTGACTTCTTAAAGTCATCAGAGTACTCTGTTGACAATTTTTCAAACAAACGACCATGTTGGCCTTCGTCATCATCAACGGCATCCTTGCTCAGACTGTCGGTTTGATCATCTTCGCTATCAAGGGCGTCTGAGTAGTCTTTCTCGGAAATAAAGTCGTCATCTGGAGATTCGTCTAAGACGACAGTTTCTACTGATGCTGTAAGTTCAGGGGACTCGGATCTTGAATTAAGTGTACCGGGGGTAAGCTCAGGATCTCCAGAACTGTCTGGTTCCGTTATTTCACTTGATTTCTTGGAAGTGTGTGAATCTTTTAAGTCTTCAGTTCTAAATGAGAAATTATCATTCAGAGGTGAATCATCTTCAAGTGAGTCTGGTGAAAATGATAGTGGGATACTACAAAGTGCAGGTGTAGCGGTATTAAAGATACCAAAGAGGACGCTACAAAGAAAAAGCAGAAGTGAATAGTCCATATTTTAAAATGACACTGAGGAATCTATAAAGAATCCGGCGATCTTTAAAAAATAGACAATAAAATACAAAATAGTGTGAGATTCCTCCTGCACACAATAAAATTAGTAAGGTTTTTCAGGACATAAAATTTTAGATTTGAAGCTCAGGGAAACTGATTCTAAAATTTTAAAGATAGCAATTTTTCCAATTATTAATAAACGACATATAATATACCTATTTATTACCGGTGTGGGGGATGTGTTAGACTGGATTCCAACCACACATATAAAAGCGTAGGCTTCCGCCTACTTCACCGCCCTTTTCATCCCTTTAAATTATTCTCCTTATAAATATCTAACTGAAATTGGAGTGTAACGTATACACATTAAAATAGTTTAAAAAATATATTATTTAACATTTTGTGGTTTTGGGACCAAAGAATAGTCCCTTTCTAAAATTACCACTTCTCTCTGGTATTTATTTCCTATTTTACATGATTTTGAACATGTGTAAACTGATAAGCTCCCAAAATCAACTCGATCCGACTTTATGTAGTGGAGTAATTGGGGCAACACTTGAAATTCAAATGATCTGTCGCTTCCACAGTTTTCACATAAATTTACTACATTTAAATCACTTTCTATTGGTGTTTGATTATTGGGCATTCCATCTATGGATCCTTCTGATGAATGATTACTTTTAATAATGACTGGTCTTGGAGTTTTATCGCTTATCCAAAGTGGCTCTCCTTCCCTCGAGTAATACAAAACTTCATTCGGAGTTGTCTTTTTTGAAAATTTTAGAAATGACTCGTCGTTGTACATGTTTTCTTCCTGTATAGATTCAAATGCCTGTTCCTCACTCTCATCCATCATCTCTAAAAGTTAATTAATACGGTAAATAATAGTATAAATTAATTTAGTTATTTGAAATGAGTTGATACCTCCGTTTAGCTTCTTCTCTTTTAAATATCGGTTATAAAGCTCCTTTTCGTGCGATAAATAATTATCTGATAAGGGAATCTCGCCTTCACAAATATTAAGAATCCACTCATCAAATGTACAACAAAGAGTCTGGTGTTTCACTGCTATTTTACAACGTTCGTGTAACTCTCTAACATCTACACATGTTATAAACAACTGTACTTACCTTGTGTATCAACCAGTTGAATTTTAGAATTATTCAAGTGAATAGGCTCTTTTGAAGGATTATCGCTTGGTAGTCCGCAAGCTAAGCAGCACCTTTTTCCCATTTCAGAGTCTGGGAACATAATGTTATCTTCTGATGGATGAAAATCGTAAAAATCGTTCTTTCTAGCCAACTGAGATCTAAAAGCTTTCCACTGATTACCACAAGGCTGGCAAACAAACAGATAAACCGTCCTGTGAAATGAGTCGTTTTCCTCACACAAATCATCTGGAGCATAAATTTGTAGAAAAAACGTCATTATACTCTGACATTTCTCACACTTTAACTCAGATTCCTTTGGAAGATGAACTGGGTCAAGCCATGCTGGCAATCCTCCGAATTTACTCGGGAAATACTGGCGCTGTAACCTCCATGGCTCAGCTTTTGACAGGGTTGCGAATAATTCTACAACTTCCTCATCCACACCGTCCATAATTTACATGTTTAATTATTTGTATTTCGATATTTTAATAGATAATTGTAAAAAATTCCATATTTGCGATTATTTTCAAAATGTCATAAATCTCTCAGTAAAATCAAGAAAATACTCAATTTAATTTAAAATTTTAATATTTAACAGAAATAACCATAATTAATCATCTAATCAATTTATGGCCATTGGGTACTTGTATCTCTCAAAATCACTTTATTTATTTTATATTTATTTTATTTTAACAATTTTATGTATGTTTTATTACAATATTTGTAATGTTTTTTTATTTGTATTATATTTAACTAATTTAAACTCATTTAAAAATGAAGTGATTTAATACGTTTTAGCAAATTATCATAAAACTAGTTTTTAAAGATGTGGATGGGCAAAATCGGCAATAAATCTGCCGCTTTCATTCGGCACAAGCACTTTCATCCAGGTAATTTTTATCCTACATATTTACGTTATTTTCATCTAACTTATAACATATAATTTATACATAATTTTCCATTATTTTTGCTATAAAATTATTTTTAGGGACTTATCAGAACATGGAGAAGGTTTGGCTGGCTGAAGAGAAGCAGAAGGCTGAGGAGAGGCGGCAGAAGGAGATGAAGGAGAAGCGTGAAGAGGAGCTGAAAACTCTTGAGATTAAACGCCAGATTAGGGAGCAGGAGGAGCTTAAGAGGATGGAGATGATTCTTGAGGAGAAAAGGAATAAATATAAAGTTGATCGCAATTTCGTATCTGAAAATCAGTCTGGTTTAATTTTAACCGGTCCTGCTACCTCTTCCACTTCTCCCACTCCTAAGTCTACTAATAAGGAGGAAAAGAAATTAGTTATAAGATCGCAATATAATGAGGATGTGTTAAAGAACGGCCACACTACAGTTTTTGGAAGTTACTATGACAGAGATAAGAAGAGCTGGGGCTACAAGTGCTGTAAACTCACTGAAAAGGAGGCCAAATGTCCTGAAGCAAAACCAAAATATAAACGAAAGAACCCTGACTCTGAAACCGCTGACCGTAACTCCAATAAACAGGCAAAAAAGTCTGCTAATCAAGGCTCTGGCCTCACCGATTCACTAAAACTTTTAAAGCAGATGGACGCCCTGGAATAATATTTTAAAATACATTATATTTATTTTTTAGTGGAAAGCGTCCTTTGTTTTTCTGGAGCCACAACCACCTTTTCCTCTGTCGCCAACCCCTAAAATGAATTATTTTCCCACTAAACATACTTTGATTTTCCTCAAGTGGTTGATTATCTTCCTTGGAATGTTAGATTGCAACAAAAGCGTTATATTGAATCCATCATCTTCAAGTTCCTACTCCATTATATATAACTATACATTAGAAACATATATTTATATTGCATACAAATCAATATTTATAAAAATAAATATAAATGAATAGTAGTTACTGAATCCGTCATTGTGGTTTCTGGGAAAGGGTCATCTGGTAGCATTTCCCAGTGCGAGAACTGAAGGTGGAAAATGACACCGCCTGAAGCCTTTGATCTCAGGTCCTGAGCTAGTCCAAAGGACTCACTGGCTGGCATTGTAGCCTCGATTACAAATGTCGTTGTGCCTTCTTTCACATTCTCACTCAGTATTTGTGTTCTTCTCTTCTGCAAAACGTTGTATATTTTCCCCAGAACGTTTTGTTCACATTGCAAATCTATCAATTAAGTTTAAAAGAATTAATTTCAAAATACCTAGTCTCAGTATGACTTCGTAAATCCTTGTTCTTCCTCTTTGCATGTATGCTTTGCGGCACAGATGACGCATATTAGTCATTATCTGAATCAATAATTAATGAAATTTTAGCAAAATCTAGCTAGTTAAAGCTCAATTTATAAAGTTACTCTCCAGGAGGTCAGCGTTTGTGATCTTTTAGAAGTAATTGTGCAAGAGTCACTGAAGCGAATTGATGTCTCAGGCGATGCTCCACTTGACCCGACTTCGTTAAGCTCGTCAGATTTATTCATTGAAATATCATCCTTATCCTTATTTTCCCCATCTTTGTGCTTGCTTCCCTCATCTTTGTATGAGCTTGTATACTTGTTTAAAATATTACCAAAGTCCTTGTTCATGTCTGTGTTTAAAGAATTTAAGTTATCTTCCCTAGAATCTTTATTTCTTTGCATTTTAAGTTGATTGTATGAAATCGATGAGGATGATGGCGATCCTATGAGTTGGTCATCTTTATTCAGGTAAATGCCTTCAATCACAAACACAACTCCCCTAATTATCAAATGTTAACCAAGCAATCTATATAACTATATTTACCTATTTATAGATATACACATGTAGATATTATACCTGAGTGGTTCTTCAGTTAATGGACCTGACTGGGATGCTAGTTCAAAACCAGAAATTATATTAGAAATTAACTTTGAGTTCTGTAATGAGAATATACTACTGCGATTGTACGAGTCTATGAAAGTCCACTGCATTTTAGTTAAGAGGTTTTGGGATTTATTTGCAAAGTACTGACCATTATTTCTGTAAAACAACAAACACCTTGTTCCTTTATTCAGGCTTATCCCCCAAAGGTCACCCAAAGCTGTTCCCCCCTCAGCACTCTTATCCTTACTCATTTTTACTCCACTTTTGCCTGGTTTGGCATTCGTGTTCATGAGCTTGTAAATTTCAGTTTGTACCAGATTCAAGGAGTCGTTCAGTGTGCACCCTTCAAATCTGTGAGGGACTTCACCGCTATAAATGAGTCCCTTTAAGTCCTTACTATTCTCATCCAAGTATTGTAGAACTAAAATTAACTTAAAACTGTAATAAAGATACCTGAGTTGTTCATTTGTCTTGCTGTTAAAAATAAAACGAACTCCTCAGATATTTTAAAATACACCAAGCCATGGTTTATTGAATCTTGTGTTATCCAGAGCTCTGGAATAACTTGTATATGCGATTTATCTTCTGATTTATATCCCTCTTCGTCTTCCTGAAGAGAGTTCTTCTGCGATTCTTCGTTGTGACTCTTTAACGGGTCATCTGAGCTTACACTCTTCCATGGGGGAAAATTGACTTTTTTTGATAAAAGGTGCAAACTAATGTTATTCTTCAGGTCCACAATGCCTTCGCGTATTGAGACTCTCAACTTAGAAACTACACAAATATTATTTTGGCCAATCTACTTATAATATCTAGTTTGCTAAATCTTACCGTTGATTGGGATTTTTGCATACAAATTCGTCAAATCTGAAATACACCTCTCCAAATGTATTTCTCCGCAACATGCTAGTATATACTCCCCAGTTTTCAATATATCAATCTACATAAAACATTTAGAATTAGAAATAAGTGTTATAAATATCAGTTTTAGGAAATAATTGACATACTTCAACTGCAGGGTCTGCTGTGTATAGCAGTGCTAGCCCTGTCAACATTTGATCCATATCCTTTACATTTTGCGGCTCAATTGACACTCTTATGATAGAATTATTAAGCTAAATATTATTAAAATAAGTATATAAATTACTTCATGTGTTGGTGGTGAGAATGGTGGGAACTGTGGGTCACTTGACAGTGTTAAATGCCTATCAACTGAACAGAGTGTTTTTGTTCTTGATATTTTATTCCTGTTATATCCTCCTTCTAGTGTGTAAAGGTTTCTTCTATGAGGATCAGTCAATGAAAGCAACCATGCCATTACATCTTTAACCTAAAAATTATATAAATAAATGAAGGAAATGTTCATACATGATCTTGAGTATTTGTATTTAAATTGGTCTGGTTAGTAGATAATGAGAGTGCGACTATATTCCCTGGATATGCTTTATCTACTTCGATAAGTTCAGAGCCCATGAGAATCATAACTTTATTTATTGAAACCTTGATATGCATGCTCTCATCATCCTCATCTAAAAGATATTTTTAGAATAATGCTCATAAGGAGAATATTTAATAACATACCCAGTTCATTCACACAGTTTACTGTACCCGATTTCAATTTATTATCATTATATTTACATATATACAATACATCTCCTTTGGAAACTTTTCCACTAAAGACTCTGGAAAAGGCCACGAAGTCGTCTGCTTGTTCATCACCGTGAAGCACGTCTCTGGTCAGCCTCATATGACTTAAATCTGATCCCAAAAATTTTGCGATATGTAGTACCACTGGTGCATCCTGTTCTAGGTTAATAATCTTGTCATAATTATCGTAGTTGGTTATTGATGGGCATATCTTCTTCAATCTTTTTCTAGATGCTGTTATTGGATCAGGCAATGAATCTACGATTAATCTGAAAATTCCAGAACACAATGGCAACCAGTTACTTAAAATGGTCTGGAGTAAATCATCTCGATCATCTGGCGATAACTCAAAATTCTTTAATGACGAATTGTTAGTTTGTTTCTCATTAGTCGTTTCCAGAATTTTTATTTGCCTCGATGTCAATTTAACATTCGAATGTGCGGCTAGTTTCTCAATATAATTTATATCACACTTAAGGACCGCATCGTAAACCTTCCAAATCTGATCCAAAACAAACTGTACAAACATGGGCTTCTCTTGATTCTTACACACCTTTACACTCTTCGTCTTGTTACAGTAATAGTATTCTCCCCAAAGTGATTTTTGTATTACGTCATACTTTGACTGAGAAATTCCTAATCTCTGGCCTACTTGGCATACGAATTCCGGTATGTATACACACCATTTATGGATTGCGCTACAGAACACTACATTCCCTTCTGAAGGTGAATAAAACCATTTTTCGCTCTTGGTTACGTCTGGTGTATCACTTTTTTTCATAACTTCCTCCATAAACAGCTGATAAATCAATGCGTTTGCCTGTTCTACCAAATTACACATCCTCTTATATGCTTCCAATGGAGTCATATTCAAATCCAGTATCAACTTATCAATTTTATTAAGTATTAGGACAGTTTTTACGTTTTCAAGCCATGCTTGTCTCAGAACTGCTCTCGTTTGGGGGCAAATCCCCTCAACAACGTCAACTACCAGCAAGGCGCCGTCACATAGTCTTGCTGCAGTTGAAACTTCTATTGAAAAGTCGACATGCCCTGGGGAATCTATCAAATTAATCAACACCTTATCATTTTTTGGCGAGCTACTATTACTATTGTCGTTAAAATGTTCATATTTTGAGTAAAGGAGCGAGATGCTTGAGGACTTGATAGTTATCATCCTCCTCTGCTCGTCATCTCTATTATCCAAATATCTGAGCTTTCCAGATAGTTTTTCGCTTATTATTCCTACGCTTGAGATCAAAGAGTCCGACAAAGTGGTCTTTCCGTGGTCTACATGAGCGAGAAAGCATACGTTACGTATGTTCTCGGTCAACTCTAACACATCGGATATATTCTGCATTATACATAACAAAATTTATACAATACATTAGGAGCTTTAAATTTTTCCATAATTTACAGTAATGGCAGTTTTTTGCAATCCACACAGCTATTCACCATAAATAGTAGAAATTAGAGCTTAATTTAATTTTTTCAATTAATTATATAAAAAAATAAATATTACATAATAAAGGCATTATAAATTTAAAAAATTACAGAACTTTTATTCTGAACTCCTTAAATCGATGTGGAAGATCGTCTGAGAAGGATCTTCCATATGCGAAAAGGACGACATATTCTCCTGGTTTAACATCCTTTGAAACTGTAAGGAATGTGTACATTCTTTCAGGGTAACCGACCATTCCCACCACCGGCGGGACTATGTCCTCTAAAATTATTTTATTAATTGTACATATAATTATCTTTCATACCTGATTCTTTAAACGGTTCGACTTTAAAATTATGTTTTACTAATCCATTTTTTACAAGATGTGTTTTATAATCGGTAGTTAACATCATTTTTAAATCAGAGTAGTTGTTGTTTGTGAATTTATATTCGCCTCCGGCATAAACATCTGCCACAAACCAACAGGACCCTGTTGTTATCTGACTTCCCACCATCAACTTATATGTAACATCAGAGGTTAGTTGTGATTTAAGGAGTGTCAATTCACCGGAAAGAAATTTGTTATCGTTGAATGTTCCCAAATCGAACATACTTCTGAAAATTTAAAAATTAGATTTTATATGTACATATTTAATATAAGCTAAATTGGTTGTTATTGTACTTTTGTTCGTTATAGGAGTTGGTGGAATCCTTGTTATCTCGGTAGTAAGTCTTCGCCGCAGAGCAAAACAAAGTGGTTGAAAAGGAGCTGTACAAACTAGAGTATAAAATTAAACCAACGGCGTTTTTTACAAATCTAAAATGCATAATTAAATCCTACTAATTACCAACATGATGTGCAATGATACTATTGATGCCCAATAACCAGTAAACAAGAGGAAGTAACTAACACATTATGAAATATACGTATACATGCAATCTAAAATTATGAATAAAAGTTAAATAATCCTTTAAAAATGATTTGTTAAATTTAAATATACTACTTCACATATGATCTGTAAAATGACTTACACATTCTATAATAAAAATCATAATCAAAAATTAAACGGAGTAAAACGTAATGAAACTTATATATTTTATAATTAGGTATTAAACAGTTTATTTGATTACACATTAACGACATCACTATACAACTGGGGGAACATATAGTACTGAAATAGAAACCAAACAACCTTTATTCTTAATTAAATTTATATATGATTTAATTTATTAATTGATCAATTACTTTAGTTATTCCTTATTTATCCACCCTGTGGGGAAATGATTTTGAAATTACCTTCTGATTACAACATTTATTTACTATTTTTCCCATTCTAATTCTTCCCAGCCACTTTTCTTCAAGCATCTACTAGATTTTACTATAATTTTTTAAACTCCGTTGTAAAATCTTAACTTACTTCCGTTTTTTGAGAATTTTTGGTCAACCATCCCTTAAATCTAACTGCCGCCACAATAATTTAAGGATTTTTTGATAATAGAGATGAAGAGAAATCACGATGATGCCGCTACTTCCAACGACTCTGCCACTAATTCGTTTGTTTCCTATTTTCAGATATTTTTTATTATTTTAAACTATAATGATATGTTGCTTTAAATTTTCCTTTAGATCTGATGCCACGAACAACCCTCTTTTACCGTTTATTTCAGAATTTGATGAAGGTATTTAGTTTACCAAATATGATCTCTTAGTTCAGAAGAAACTGCTTTCTCTGGATGAGGAGTGTGCCAACGAACAGATGAATCTTCAAAGAAAGTTCGACAAGAAAAAACAGCCATTTTTCGATAAACGCCAAGTTCGTTTGAATTAATAATTGAAATTTCAGGAAATAATAGACAAGATACCTGGATTTTGGTGCAAAGCTCTTACACACCACCCTGCTCTTAGCTACCTGACTTCCGCAGACCTTCCAGTACTCGAACACCTGAAAAGCATACAGTTATTCGATAATCTTGACAACAATGGATCGTATAAATTAACACTCGTAACAATATAATTATTTCTGTTAATTATCAGGAATTCCAATTACTAAAAATTAATAAATTCTTAGAACTTCTCTGATAAGGCTAAGGAATTCATGAGCCCACTTTCTTTGACCAAGCACGTTGTATTTGACCTAAATAAAGAGAACGTTAAGGAGTGTACCAAAATAACTTGGAAGCCTGGGAAGGTATTTTATTGATTTTAATTCATTTTCAGAGCCCCGTGGAAGAAGCGTTGAAGGCTAGGAAGAACGACAAGTGCATTGACTGGTCCCTTTTTGAGTGGTTTACTGAGGATGAATGGCTCAACAGGCCTGACGTTGGAGAAATCATAAGGAGGGAGATATGGCACGCACCGCTAGCTTACTACATGGATACCGTTTCCATAGACTATTTTGACGACGAGTACGATATGATAGATGATGAAGATGACATGTAATTGATGCACACTATTAAACCATTTTAAATTAATATAATAATATGAATATTTGGTATCCATTTTTATAATATTAAATTAACATTTTTAAAGCCTCGTAGTTAGAGTGGCTCACAATGTTCTCATTTACCTGAGGTTTCTTGTAATTGTTTAAAAACTTCATCTTCAACATCTTTTCTCTGAAAACGTAACTTTCATCAACAACTTTTATGTCAAAGGTGTTTAAAACCTTAGAAGTGACCGTAGGATCATTTAATGAAACCAGGCAGGAGATATCCCCCAAATAGTCCAAGTTTAGAATCCCCTGAACAATTTCATCTCTAAAACTTTCTTCGATGATATTGTGAAATGAAAGCAGTTTTACAAGCTGATTGAAGTTCATAACATTGATTCTTTCAGACAATTTATTCGTTATCATGGATTTCACTTGCTCATTAAAGGTTAGATTGAACGAATCACTGGGTGTAAGTTTATCGTTATAAGCATCCAAATAAGTGTTTAAGAAGTTCAAAACTGATATGAGTTCTTTATTAGAGAATTTAAAGAAGTTATCATTTACAAATACATATTTAATTAAAGATTCTAACAAGCTCAGTATCCTATCAAGTACTCTAGAGCAAACAAAGTGCTGGTTATCAGGAGTACCACCTCTACTTAATGTATTAGTACAATAGTTGGGATAAGTTCTTGAGAATAAGTCACATAACATTGTAAGTTCATTCCTCTTCCAAGTTGGCCACGGTTCCAGAATATGTAGAAATTCACAATAAATCTCAGGTGACAACAACCCATACTTGTTCAACAAGGTGACGTAAAGAGTCTTCAGACCTTGAGTTTGGTTGGAAGAGAGTAACTTTTCATGGTTTTTTAGAAGCTCCATAACCAACTTCTTACATGATAAATTAACCTTATTAGATGTTTCTGTATTTGACCCCAATAATCTTAGAAAACAATTTATCTTATCACAGAAAAGCATGAATTGAACTGTCTTCATCCCCAAATTGTTATTCTCACTAGAATGTGTATGACCAGTTAATAATCTAGAGTTTGATGTTAATTTAGTAATGTTACGCTCAATTTTATTGGAGATGGTTTCAGAGAGTTCAGAAGCACCCAAAGTATCGGGTATTGTTGGTTTATAAAGAGAAAATGTGAGGAGAATATAGTACATACTTCTGCATTCCTGAACTAAATATTCTTCAGCTTCAACTGAAATCTTTATTAGCAAGTCATAGGATAGTTTTAAAAGTTTATTTCTCAATTCCTCACAGTTGTTGAGATTATTATAGCTATCAGAATCTGGAGTACGACATAAGATCAGGTGGTCCAGGAACTTAACAATCTCGACAGAATCTACAAAAACCTTCAAAAACAACTTATTGTGTTTATAATTTAATTCAGTTGAATTTTTATTAAAGTACTCAGTTAAATCACTATCAGAGTGTTCATGGTTTCTTTCAGAAACATCTAGTTTACCATGTTCATTGTTCAAAAGAAAACTAGATAATGTGACAAAATTTTGAAATGATTTATAACTGTTTTCTAATTGTAAAAAGTTCTCTAAGAGTTTAGGTGATATTTTGGATATTTTCGATATGTTACAGAAAAACTTCTTAACTTGAATAGGAGTTATATTGTTGGATTTTAGGTGAAGTTCAGGGTCCTGGTCATTATCTAAATTGGATAAAACTATGCTAAACCTCTTCAGTAGCCTTAAAATAAATCTTTCTTCTAATTTACTGAAGAATTTACAGTCCCCTACAACTATATCCAATGCTCTACATACTCTTCTTAAATCAAACTTAAATATCCTGCCAGTTTCGAGTTCCAAAAGTGACAATAAAAGTGAAACTGTATACTTCGATTCATGAAAAGATTTTTTAGATAATATGTACCACAGATGCCATAGCTTTTCCAAATGTTCTTCGCAATCAAAATTGATTCCAGGTGTTATATCGGAACCTGAGTCATGTAAATAACCAGCAGAATATTTAGGGAGTTCATTAACCTTAACTATTCCTTTAGTGTATGATAGTTTTTCAGTGATCAAATAGTTAACTCTTGTCAGTAAACTGCAAAAAATAGTGGAAATTTTATCACTAAGGTGAGATTTGCCTGACTTTTCATTAGATATAACCTTTACAAGTCTATATAATTCGTCGAAATTCAAATCATTTACAATAACCGTCAAAGAATCACAAAGAAAGGACAGCAAATCATGGTTTTTAGTTTTTAAATTAATCAGAGTGATAAAAGAGCTAATAATAAAATCTTTATTTTCTCTATATATTGAGAGATCCTGCCGTCTATTAGAATGTGTTAGTAAATCAAGAGTTAAAAAGGAATCTGAATATGCACATTGAATTTTTTTTGATGAATCCAATGATTTCTTGGATATAACATCATTTATAGAACTATTTTCTTTACAATTATCGGTTTCACTAAACTTTAAAGTATGTATGGAGAAATTATTTATGTTTGGCCTATCTTTGAGATTTTTGAATAATTTTGACAGGATTTCACTGGTCTCTGAAAATCTTCTACATGAATTAAAGTAAAGTATATATTTCTTGTTAATATAATTATTAATGTTACACAAAATCATTAAGTTATAAGATACTAACACATTGTGTTAACCTGTTGATAATTACACAATATTTTAACTTATACTTAATTATTCTAAATTAAAATTGTTAGGATACTTCATGAATATATTAGCTGACCATGTGCTAATTTAAATATGTATATATGAAATTTAGAGGAAGATTTATGAAATCAGGATGAAGAAACAAGCTGTACAGCCTTTTCAAAAGCACCCTGATCATAACTTTCATTTAAAACAGTTTTCGCAGCCATTTTCACTGCATTGTTTGCATTTCCCACTGCATAAGATAGTTTACAATATTTTAACACTTCTATATCGTTATCTCCATCACCAATAAATGAACATTGGTCAGGTGAAACTCCCAAATAATTCAGCAATCTTTCAACTCCGTAGGCTTTTGTTACATTTTCAGAGCTTATCTGATAGGTTCTATCGTTAGTGCACATTTTACATGACAATTTACTGGGCAAATCATCTAGATTGGCATTGTTACTCAGAAGTATTCCCAATACTTTCTCTTTTACTATTTCTTCTGGAGTAATTAGAATCAAATTATCCATATTTTTGCTTTTAGGATAACTTTTGAACTCTTCCCTTAAATCTTTGATAATAAAGAACTTATCGGCTCCTTTAAAAATTGTGATGTCATCCAGATTATTGTCGATAATGTATTTTACAAATTTTCTGAGAAATTCTTCAGAAAAATGTGAATGACTTATTATGTTTCCATCAGAGTCGTAAACCAGTGCTCCATTGGCATAAACACCAGGATAGCCGTTGTATCCAGTCTCACCCTGAAAGTCATCACCGACAACCTTCATGGCACTAAGACGAACCCTACCTAAAATATAAATTAATAAAAAATATAAACACACCTGTACAGAAAAAGGGAACGATATTCTTCGATTTCAGGTTTTTAAAAGCCTCGATGTTATTCTTAAATTTTTCAGGATCTTCTACATAAAATGTACCATCAATATCTACCCCTAAGTATCTTTTAACATCAGGGGAATTATTTTGCTCCATTTTTTCTCAAAATTTTTTTTATTACATACACAGTCCCAAATTGCATGTGTACACATCTGCCACTCTATTGACCACTAGTACTAGTATATTTGCATATAATTTTTTAGATGAGTATTTTAGAGTTGTTTTAAAAATATTTTACAAAAATTTTACAGTATATGTGAAAATATAATCAGTGTTTAATAAAATCCAATAAATATAGTGTTTGGCGAGATCCTCATGGGAACGGGGAAAATATGAAAGAATATAGACCCCAATTTATATATAATTTATTTATACATGTATTATAAAACACTTTATGATATTATACATCAACAGTGGGAAAAACTGCATTTGGAGGAACGTGTAATGACTGAAATGTTAAACTTTAAAATTTAAATTTTAAATTTTAAATGAGATTTTAATTTTACATTTTTATACTACAAATTCTATCGATTTGTAATGGAAGTGATCCGATAAATATACGTTAACTTTCTTCACCGTACAAGAGGTCTACAACTTTCTCAAAGGCACACTCGTCGTGTTTTAAATCCAACACCCACTTAGCTATATCCTTAATCTTGTCAATTGCATCTCCAACAGCAAACGACAGTATATCAGGGAACGACATGACTTTTAAATCATTTAGCTCGTTGCCGATATATGTGCACTCACTTATTTTACCACCCATGCTTTCAACTAATTTTTTAAGGGATAAATCTTTTAATGATTTCTCAGGAAATAAAACAGTAACATCTCCCTCATCAAATTTTACATAATCTGTATCCTCAGACGAACCTGCAACGGTGATATCGATTTTTTTAATTCGAATTCCAGTGATGTCCTCATTTTTAATCTGAGCGTCAGATTTAACAATAGGGTCTAGATCTAGTGTTAATTCATCTTTAGGATCCACTGAAGATTCGAGTGAAAATATATCTACAACACCGAAAAACACGACATGATTTCTATACCTTTTATCATTTACAAACTGTATGAATTTTTCGATAAAATCACTTTTGAAAACCGATTTATGTATTAAAATCCCATAGCTGTTGTAAATTAGTGAGCCATTAGAATATATGCCTGGGAGTAGTTTGTATGAAGATTCATTCTGAAACTCTGCACCGAAGATTTTTTTGACGGCATTGAAGCTTCTGCCTGAAAAGAAAAATAAACCAGGCATTAAATAATCATTTAATCATTGTATGAATGTTAAATAACTAAAGTAATCGAATACCTGTACAGAAAAAGGGTGTAACATTCTTATCTTTGAGTAGTTTTAGTGCTTTGACGTTTCTCTTAAACTTTGTTTCATCATTTATATAGAATGTACCATCAATATCTATGGCAAAAAACTTCGGGGGTGTATCTGGTTTAACAAAATCTGAAATGGGAGCACAGAGAGAATTGCTACAAAACAGGTCAAGAAAGATAACGAACAGGAACAAGAATTTGGAGCAAAACTTATATCTCATAATTTATCCTTAGGATAAAATAGTTTATATTATTAAAGACCAAATGGTCTTAATTATCATCTTTATCGATGAATATTGAAACAAACAATCAAATGGAAAATGTGCAATGGGGGTATAAATCAAAACCAGTGTTATTAAACTAATTTGAACAAAATTAAGTTTTTGTAAAAAATAATAAAAAATTTATTTGACTACATTCCAAGTGCCTATTTGAGTTACTACATTGAATCAACGTCAACTTCCAAAAACGCCACATATCAAATTTTAAATTTAAAATGTTATATCCCAAATGTTAAAACAAAATTTTTAAAATTTAAACATTGATAAATTTAGGCTAATTATACGTTGGATTCGCTTACAATTGTTCCTAAACTGATCCCATCGAGCTGGTTTGTTGGCCTTCATCATCGCATAGTAATTTTACTACTTTTTCAAAAGCACACTCATCATGCTTTAAGTCTAAAGTCCACTTAGCCTTATTTTTAGCTTCCTCCTGTGCGTCTGCTACAGCAAACGACATTGAACAGTATTCCATAGCTTCGACATCGTTGACATCATCACCTATGTAAGCACATTCAGTTTCGTTTGAGCCTAGATCTTTTAATAACTTTTCGAGTCCAATTTTTTTGTCACATTTAAGAGATGTTATATGCGTTATGTCATGTTGTGTATATTCGATAGAATGTACACCACTCATTGAGATACAACCACCCAATCCAGTTTTGAATATTGTTATTCCTATTATATCCTTCGATTTTAAATCAGAAAGACTTAAAACTACCGGAGTTGTTATGAAATTATTTTCGATTGCCTGTAATCCATCTTTATATAATTCTTTCAACGAAAAGGTACCTTCAGGACTGTAATAAAACACTTTATCGTTAAGATTATTTTGTTCGACATAATTAACGAACTCATCAATGAACTGTGGTGTAAACTTGTCTACGAACGCTTTTCCATTTGTATCATAAACTAATGCCCCGTTTAGATATACACCAGGATAGCCGTTATATCCAGTCTCAGTAAAAAAGCCTTCTCCCAGTAGTTTCTTAGCACATTGCAGATGTCGTCCTAAATTAATTATGTGGTCAATATTGGATTAAATAATTGAGAGTAAAGATGATAAGTAATGTCATACCTTAGTAATAGAGTAATTAAGTTATATGATAAAAAGATAAATACCTGTACAGAAAAAGGGAGTTGTATTCTTTTGTTTGAGTCGTTTGAATGCTTCGACGTTTTTCTTGAATTTTGATTCATCTTTTATATGGAATGTACCATCAATATCTATGGCAAAATACTTCGGGGGTGTGTCTGGTTTAACAAAATCTGAAATGGGAGCAGAGAGACAATTAGTACAAGATAAGACAATGAATATAAGATATGAAAGTATTTTAGGCATAAATAGTTGCCATTATGTTAGATTAAAATTTATTTTCACTATATTTTTTAAAATTTTTTTAAAAACAACTGAAAATGCATCTATATTCATAATACGAATAATTAAAAAACAAATAATATACAAAATATAAGTTAAATTAACAACAAATTATAAATATATTTCTATATATTTCAATTTATTGTGATACCAGGTAGTGGGTTATATATGAAATAACTCTAGCAGATTTTAAGAGAATATACTAATTTTCATTAAAATGAAAATAGTAACAAGTTTTTGTCGATTTGATGTAGAATTTTATGATCACCTCATCTTGATTGCCGACATCACATTTACACATTCCATCCAACCGACACATTCAATGTTGTTTTAAATTAAATTATTTTTATTTCATCAAAACAGATGAAATTATGCTTGTCAATATTTTTTATTATTTTTCTTAATTCGGTCTCATCTCGTTGTAAAATATTGTTGAATTCCGGACTTGATACCAGTCAGTACTGTCAAGATTCTCGGAATATGGATAATCAAATACTGGATTCCAATCAATCCGTATCAGGAAAATCCAATTTACCACAGATAACTAATACCATTTTACACATCGACTTCAAACTATGCTCTTATGTATTCGGTATGGTATATTGATAAATAATGATTTAAATATAGGTACATATCTATGTCAAGCTTTGTTTCTTAATGGAATGTTTGTACTATTAGCCAACTTGTCGCAGAGGATACAAAATGATTTGGGAATTGACACATCCTCCATTTTATCTGGAAGAATCTCAGGAGTCATGACTGTCACAGTTGGAAGCTATGTATCATATAAATTATCGGAGTTTTTACTGGATATAATTCTATCGCTTTTCAGAGCAAATGCCGTAGTAAGCAAACTGAAGGGTATAATAAATCCCTCCAATACGAAACTTAGTTGTATAAACGTGCCGTTGTTTATTTTTTATAAGTGCTCAAAGTATTTACACAACCAAATCCCACTAGGAATGGGTTCGTTGGACATATATGTCAAGAACAAGATACTGAATCGAGACAAAAAAGATGATGAAATCAATGGCGATGTGCAGATTTCAGTAAAAGCGAAAAAGGAAGTCAAAAATAAACTAATGAGAGAATTTACTGTAATTTCTACCTATAGTCTGGCAACTTTCTTAATTCTTGGAGGAAAGTTAGTTCATACTAGTATTATTTACTTTAATTAGGTTACATTCATTCACACCAAGTGAGCTATCGCATCCAGGAGCATTCTCTATCCCGAAATTATCATTAGAGGCGGATGGATACAGCTATGCAACTAAATCACAAAGAAATATAATTCAAATTCTAGGTAGAAAATACGGATGCCATACATGTGGTTTGATTTCGGATTCAGAAAGATATATAGCAGATCATCAGCCGCCATCAGGTGTAATAAAAAGGAGACTCAAAGGGAAATATATATCATTTTTACTAAGAAACTACCTTATTCCCATTCAACTTGTTAAACCAAAACAGCATTTTTATCCTCAGTGTAACAAATGTTCGCTTAAACAATCAAAGGCAGTAGCAAATAACAAGTTTGATATACCTAAGTAATACACATATAGGCGAGTTAGCATTACACATTATGGAAGGTTGAGAAGTTATCATTTATGCCCTACTACATTTTTCGTGTCAAGGTTTCTTTAAAATTATTAAGTTTCAATAATTTTTAGGGTTATATTTGATACCAAGTGGTCAAGGTTGAACAGGAAGGTTAAATGATTTATCAGATGGGGGTGTTTTGTTCAATAATTCTTGATTAAATTTATAATATAGAAAATGAAATATATTTATTTTGTTATTTTGTTTTATTTTATCGGAAATATAGATATAGTTAACTCTCTTGTGTCAGATGGTCCTTGTTTTGAAAAAAAGTCATTATTGTTGTTGGATAAAGTTTCCGAACAGGATGATAAATCATTTCATGAATCTCTGTCTAAATTGATGCACACTCCATTCACTCTTGCAGTTAGGTATTGCCTAGGAAGTGACGGCAACGTATCAAGTCGAAAATTTGTGGAGTGTGTATCTTCGTTAAATTCATGTCCATCGAATTGGTATTCTACGATAAACTGGCAGTTTTGCCTGTGTAATACAGCATACTGTGCTCTCAAGGGTTGTTTTCAGTACTGGATGGAAACATTTGATTTTAAAAATACCAAGGTTTATTATACATTTTTCATCTTTTTTAGTGCTTTGCTCACTGTCATCAGGGCGCATATTCATGTATATTCAAACAGACTGGAATGATCCCCCGTAAATTTCAAATGTAGTTTTAAAATCAACTTGGAATAAATTTGAAGTTGAATTAATTATGTAACATAAACATTCATTATTAGAAAATATTTAGGTATATGATTCACCAAGTTCTGCCACAGGCATACCTTGTTTTGGCTTTCCCATATCATTAGATAATGATTCAACGGCCTCTATAAATCCTCCGTCGTCATGTTTCTTTGTTAAAACCTTCTTGGCAGCTTGTTTTGCTTCATCTACAGCGTCTTCGACTGCATATGAAAATTTGCATGATTTCATAATTTCCTTGTCATTATTCCCATTACCAACAAATGAGCAATTATTGAAATCCAGGTTCAGATGCTCTAAAAGCTTCTTGGTTCCATGTTCTTTGGAAACCTCTTCTGGGAAAAAATGGAATGTTTTCCCGTTTGTTGAAACCTTTGCAACAAACAAAGTCGTTAATTCGGTGGGATTCGGAATATTGTTGGTGTTTATGATGATTATTTTTTTGTTGTAAAGCTCATCGGGTGTGATTTTCTCTATATTCGTCACGGTTGTTTCGTTCTTGCGGTCAATATAAACCGGACTTAAATCTTTGATAATAAAGAACTTATCGGCTCCTTTAAAAATTGTGATGTCATCCAGATTATTGTCGATAATGTATTTTACAAATTTTCTGAGAAATTCTTCAGAAAAATGTGAATGACTTATTATGTTTCCATCAGAGTCGTAAACCAGTGCTCCATTGGCATAAACACCAGGATAGCCGTTGTATCCAGTCTCACCCTGAAAGTCATCACCGACAACCTTCATGGCACTAAGACGAACCCTACCTAAAATATAAATTAATAAAAAATATAAACACACCTGTACAGAAAAAGGGAACGATATTCTTCGATTTCAGGTTTTTAAAAGCCTCGATGTTATTCTTAAATTTTTCAGGATCTTCTACATAAAATGTACCATCAATATCAACACCAAAATAAATATCTGTTGGTATGGGAAGCCCGAATTTCAAAGTATAAATGTACAGTGTGAGTGCCAAAACATTTAGCATACGTTGTTACTAGTTCATTGGTTTGAGAAATCCAATTATAGGATATTTTTTGAAAACAACGGTACTGCAAAAATGTGCAATCAGTAACCTGAGGAAGGCTAGGCTGGAATCCGTTTGAGGGATAAAGCCCACTCCCTTAATAGAGGCTACTTTAAACAAGAGAAATATAAATAATAATTAGAAATTATGTTAATATTTCATCTTATAAATGTGTGAGTAAAAATATTAGTCATCATGGACAACATAAATAAGGAAATTATGGTGGGAGGTTTATATTAAAATTTTTATTTTAGTAATTTGACTTTTTACCTTTTCGTAAAAATTATGTTAGTAAACTTAATGAACTGCATTGCGTTTGTATTTTGTGTATAATATTTTACAATTAATCCACCAAAAGATTTGCCGCCTTTTCAAAGGCACAATCATCATGGTTTAAGTCTAACAACCACTTGGCCTTATTTTTAGCTTCATCTACTGCATCTCCAACTGCAAATGAAATGGAACAATATTCCATTGCTTCTATATCGTTCAAATTATCACCAATAAATGCACATTCAGTTTCGTTTGAGCCTAGATTTTCTAGCAATTTTGCAAGACCTGCTTTTTTGTTACATTCAGAAGGTGTTATCTGGGTGTGGCCTTCCTTCGAAAATTCAATCGAGTATACTTGATTGATAAAGTCGCAATTGGTTAAACCAATCTTGAATACATCTATTGATACAACATCTTTTTGTTTTAATTCACCCTTCGTAATCTTTGTTGGTGCTTCGTACTTCAGATTATCCAAAATTTTTTTACCATCATCGAAAAATTCTTCAAGGGATAAAAATCCGTCTTTAGTCAAATACATTGTTTTATCTTTAAGACCATTGTCTTCAAAATATTGAATAAATTTTTCTAAAAGGGTATCTTCAAACTTTAATTCTGATATCAAGTTCCCATCAGAGTCATAAACAAGTGTTCCATTGGAATAAACTCCTGGATAAAAATTATATCCAGACTCATTAGAGAAGGAATCTCCCAATAGTTTTTTCACACAAAATGTATCCCTCGCTAAAATATGAATTAAAAACATATAAACATACCTGTACAGAAAAAGGGAGTTATATTATTTTGTTTGAGTCGTTTGAATGCTTCGACGTTTTTCTTGAATTTTGATTCATCTTTTATATGGAATGTACCATCAATATCTATTGCAAAATATTTTGGAGGAGTTGCTGGTTTAGAGAAATTCGATATAGGGTCAGAGGAAACATTAATTAATAGGAAGATGACAATACTCAGTATTGTCATAAATATTCTCAATACCACTTATTTAAGGGGATAATTAAACTACAAAAATTAAATATTAAAATCCATAAATTATAAATTAGTTCACAAATACAATGGACTGTATAGAATCAACTGGGCTACTACAAAATTATGGTGGTTGAGGCTGATGTTAAAATTTTTATTTTAATAATTTAACAGTTTACTTTTGAATTGTATTTTTGTTATTAAACTTAAAGAAATTCAATAGTTTTGCGTTTTGTGTATAATGTACAATTAATTTACCAAGAGTTCAACCACCTTCTCAAAAGCACACTCATCATGCTTTAAGTCTAACAACCACTTGGCCTTATTTTTAGCTTCATCTACTGCATCTCCAACTGCAAATGATATGGAACAAAACTCCATGGGTTCTAAATCGTTCGAGTCGTCTCCAATAAATGCACATTCTTGCCCACTTGATTGTAGTTTTTTCAATAATTTTTCGAGTCCAATTTTTTTATTACATTCAGAAGGTGTTATCTGGGTGTAACCATGTTTGGAAAATTCAATCGGATATACTTGATCGATAAAGTTGCAATTGGTTAAACCAATCTTGAATACAGCTATTGCTACAACATCTTTTTGTTTTAATTCACCCTTCGTAACTTTTTCTGGTAATACAAACTGCTTTAAATTCATAGCTTTTTTACCATCATCGAAAAATTCTTCAAGGGATAAAAATCCGTCTTTAGTCAAATACATTGTTTTATCTTTAAGACCATTGTCTTCAAAATATTGAATAAATTTTTCTAAAAGGGTATCTTCAAACTTTAATTCTGATATCAAATTCCCATCCGAGTCATAAACAAGTGTTCCATTGGCATAAACTCCTGGATAAAAATTATATCCAGACTCGTTGAAAAACGAATCTCCTAACAATTTTTTCACACAAAATGTATCCCTCCCTAAAAAGTTGAATAATGTATACAAACATACCTGTACAGAAAAAGGGAGTTATATTATTTTGTTTGAGTCGTTTGAATGCTTCGACGTTTTTCTTGAATTTTGATTCATCTTTTATATGGAACGTACCATCAATATCTATTGCAAAATATTTTGGAGGAGTTGCTGGTTTAACAAAATCTGAAATAGGGTCAGAGGAAACATTAATTAATAGGAAGATGACAATACTCAGTATTGTCATAAAGATTCCTACGATCTCCGATTTGAACCCATAGTTAAACTACAAAAAATTAAATATTAAAATCCATAAATTATACATTCGTTCACAGATACAATGAACTATCTAGAATCAACTGGGTTACTACAAATTATGGTGGTTGAGGCTGACGTTAAATTTTTATTTTCATTATTTAACAGTTTACTTTGAATTGTATTTCTGTTATTAAACTTAAAGGAATTCAATAGTTTTGCGTTTTGTGTATAATGTACAATTAATCCAACAAAAGATTTACTACTTTCTCAAAAGCACACTCATCATGCTTTAAGTCTAAAGTCCACTTAGCCTTATTTTTAGCTTCCTCCTGTGCGTCTGCTACAGCAAACGACATTGAACAGTATTCCATAGCCTCGACATCTTTGACATCATCACCTATGTAAGCACATTCAGTTTCGTTTGAGCCTAGATCTTTTAATAACTTTTCGAGTCCAATTTTTTTGTCACATTTAAGAGATGTTATATGCGTTATGTCATGTTGTGTATATTCGATAGAATGTACACCACTCATTGAGATACAACCACCCAATCCAGTTTTGAATATTGTTATTCCTATTATATCCTTCGATTTTAAATCAGAAAGACTTAAAACTACCGGAGTTGTTATGAAATTATTTTCGATTGCCTGTAATCCATCTTTATATAATTCTTTCAACGAAAAGGTACCTTCAGGACTGTAATAAAACACTTTATCGTTAAGATTATTTTGTTCGACATAATTAA
Source organism: Theileria parva strain Muguga (assembly GCF_000165365.1). Classification (NCBI taxonomy): domain Eukaryota; phylum Apicomplexa; class Aconoidasida; order Piroplasmida; family Theileriidae; genus Theileria; species Theileria parva. The sequence goes on along the minus strand of NC_007344.1, from coordinate 2,222,248 downwards.
CGAACTCATCAATGAACTGTGGTGTAAACTTGTCTACGAACGCTTTTCCATTTGTATCATAAACTAATGCCCCGTTTAGATATACACCAGGATAGCCGTTATATCCAGTCTCAGTAAAAAAGCCTTCTCCCAGTAGTTTCTTAGCACATTGCAGATGTCGTCCTAAATTAATTATGTGGTCAATATTGGATTAAATAATTGAGAGTAAAGATGATAAGTAATGTCATACCTTAGTAATAGAGTAATTAAGTTATATGATAAAAAGATAAATACCTGTACAGAAAAAGGGAGTTGTATTCTTTTGTTTGAGTCGTTTGAATGCTTCGACGTTTTTCTTGAATTTTGATTCATCTTTTATATGGAATGTACCATCAATATCTATTGCAAAATATTTTGGAGGAGTTGCTGGTTTAGAGAAATTCGATATAGGGTCAGAGGAAACATTAATTAATAGGAAGATGACAATACTCAGTATTGTCATAAATATTCTCAATACCACTTATTTAAACGGATACTTAAACTAAAAAATTAAATATTAAAATCCATAAATTATACATTCGTTCACAGATACAATGAACTATCTAGAATCAACTGGGCTACTACAAAATTATGGTGGTTGAGGCTGATGTTAAAATTTTATTTGACCATTTAACAGTTTACCCTTTAGTTGAATTTTTGTTAGTAAACTTAATGAACTGCATTGTGTTTGTGTTTTGTGTATAATGTACAGTTAATCCAATAGAGCCGATACCACCTGTTCAAAAGCGCACTCATCATGTTTTCGTGAAGTTATCCATTTTGCTTTCTCCTTAACTTCGTTCTGTGCATCTGCTACAGCAAATGACAGTGAACAATATTCCATAGGCTCCACGTCGTTGTAATCGTCGCCAATGTAGGCACACTCTTCTCCACTTGAGTGTAGAAATTTTAATAACGCCTCAAGAGCAATTTTTTTGCTACACTTAGGAGGCGTTAGCTGGGTTATCAAGTTATATGCAGTTCTCGCGAAATAATCCTTCCCCTCTTTCATGTTCTCCAATTCCACTTTCATCGCTGGTAACGAGATTCCCACTATATCTATAGAAGACACGTCTTTTTCATCCATTTTAATTGGCAGTGACAGGTTTTTCGATTCCAGGAATTTCTTCCCTTCTTCATAAAAATTTCCAATACAATAACAACATTCAGGAGCCTGATATACTACCTTATCATCAATGTTTTTTCCTGATATGAATTTCTGGAAAGCTTTCACAAACGCATCTCCAAAGGATGCGGAATGTATTACATTTCCAGCTGGACTATAAACCACTGCTCCGTTTAGGTACACACCAGGAACGCCCCGGTATCCACACTCGTTAAGCACTTTTTCTCCGATCAATCCAACCATACAGTTATAGCTTCTCCCTGAATATTAATTAATTATAAAAATTAAATAAATGTGCAATTTAATAATACGGTACCTGTACAGAAGAAGGGTAAGACTCCGGCATCCTGTAGTCTTTTAAAAGCTGCGATGTTCCTCTTAAATTTCTCAGGATCTTTTATGAAGAATGTACCGTCAATATCTATGGCAAAATATTTAGGGAGCTTTTCAGGTTTGACAAATTTCGATATGGATTTCATCCTCTCAGGCCTGGTGTAATAGTAGGTAAAGAACCCCGTTAGTAGACCTAAAATCCATTGAATTATGTCAGATCTCTAAATAACTGCATTTTAATTCACACCTATTACAAGTAAACATAGGAATCCAAGAAGAAATATGTGGTGTCTCTGGCCCCTTCTCCTATTATCATCCATTTTATATTTTTCCTTCTACGTTATGAAATTTCTGTATTCAAGTTTAGAATTTTTTTAAAATATTCGAGAATGCTAGATTTTATTATTTTCTAGATCTTCTGCCTTTAAATTATATATTAATAAAAAACTTAATAATATATGATACAAAATCAAAATCGAAACAACTAAAAGGCTATTGATAGAGATCGCTTGTTATAATTATTCTTACAGATAATAATAAATATCCAATGTGTGGCTTTCTTGTGCTGGTTTTTCCTCGTCGCCTTATAAATTTAAAGATCCGCTGCCTATTTTTCAAATAATTTTTAGATTACCCTCAAATCATGAATATCTAGCTAGATTCTAATGATTTAGTTATTAAAATTCTGTTTTAAGTGGAGAACTTTTTGGATCTAGCTGTAAATGTTATTATTTCATGTAAAAATTAGACTATAGTACATTAATTACTTAGAATATTTAGTTAGCATGGCTTTAAATTCTTTAAAATCAATTACACCGTCGTTATTAGTATCAAATTCCCCTATTAAATGTTGCCAGGATTCCTTCCCTCCATCGTCAGCTCCAAACATCTTGGCAAGCTCATTGCAACAAATGGTGCCGGAATTGTCAAAATCGAACAATCTGAACGCATTTTCAAGTCTTTCCTTAGAAAAGAGAGTCCTTCGGTCCATTGCAACAGTCAGAAACTCTATAAACAATATTTAGAAGTGTAAACATACCACTGTAATCAATGTAACCGTTGTTGTCGAAATCTATATCCTGGAGGATGGTGTCAACCTGTTCCTCAATCTGAGTACGTTCCATAAGTTCCATACCCTTTCCCTTGAACTAAAAATTATGTGATAAATGCTGAATTACCTTAAGATACTGAGTGTATCCCTCAATAAGTTCAGATCGGTCTAGTTGCCCGTCTCCATTCTTATCCATCGAGTTAAATATTGCAGTTAAAGATTTACATTCGTCACGAGTTAGTAGTTTAGAGCCGATGTATAACATCGCAGCCTGGATAAACTTTTGTTTGTAGTGGAAACTACGCATATTATCAATAGAAAATTCCAAGCATGGCAAATCAATATTCTTCTCCCTGGTCATAAAAGTAATCCAGTGATGCTCCAGAGCCTATAAATAATAATAAAATTTTAAAAATACCTCAGCTGCAGAAATTCTCTTTTCTGGGTTATAAATTAACATTTTCTTAATAAGATCCTTAGCAGATTCAGCAACCTTTTGCCAATGTGACATTTCAAATGAGTATTTTCCCAGCTGAACTTTCTTAATAATCTCAGATTCAGACTGCCCATTAAAAGGAGGGTAACCTAAATGTGATTAAATCAACATTTTTAGCAAACCTGATAAAAGAATGTATAATATAACACCAATTGACCAGACGTCGCACTTTTCATCATATACTCCTTTGAGAACCTCTGGAGCAATATAATATGCCGTTCCGATCTTATCAGTTAACTTGGTATCTTCGGAATAATATGTAGATAAACCAAAGTCAATAATTCGGATGTTTGAATTGAGTGACTTTGACTCGAGAATCAGATTCTCAGGTTTCAAATCTCGGTGAACTATGTTATGTTTATGCATATAAGTGATTCCACTTAATATTTGTTTTATGATTCTTGCTGCGTCGTATTCGTTGAGCCTTTTTCTACTCACAATTTCATCGAAGAGTTCACCACCAGTGTAGAGTTCAGTAACAAAATAGTAATATTTTTCATCTTCGAAAAATTCAAAAATTTTCATGATGTTAGGGTGATCTAGAGATTTTAAAACGTCTACTTCTCGCAATAATGCATCGTGATCACCCTTCTTCTTCATGGAACTCTTACATATGACCTTGATGGCGTAGCGGATACCTGTAACTCTATGAATACATAGGAGAACTTCGCCAAAGGAACCTTTACCTAATAATTTAACCGCTTTGTAATTTTCTTTGAACGAAGCTTTCGACCTCCTTACGAACATTCCTGGAGTTGGTTTCAGAACAACTGTTTCTTTGATCTCCAATGCATCCTTCCTTCCAGAACGTGGCGAAGGATCATTTTTCCCTCTTAATTGTGTTTCCTTCTCCATTTATTCAATTCTTCTCGAGGCTTGAGATTCCTAGTAAATCATGTAGAATCTTATTTCTTGAAAAAAGTTATGGGCGCACTTTAATGCATTTGCTATTTGATTTTTTAATATACATGTAAATATTACAAATCATAATAAAATTTATTAAAACAACTTTAAAAACTGCTTATTGCATCAATTCAGTTCAGTCGTTGTTTTGCTAGCTATTCATTCACACATTTCAATCAATTTGGTACATTAATTTGGAAAATAATAGATATATCTATAAAACAAAATTGGAAGAGTTCAACTTTATTTCTTCCAAGTTATGGATAAAATTAGTTGAGGTTGAATTAATGTACAGAAGTTCGATAGCTTCCATTTTTAAAGCTTTTTAATTTTTAAATCTATTAATACGGTTTAACCACATCGGAATTATCAGGATATAGATCTAGAATATCTATTCCAGCTGAATGTAGAGAATCTCGGACCCACAGGGGCGGCAACTCTCCTACATTATTATATCTATTCATTATTTTACAAACCGTTATTAATATACATGTTTGTTAGGAATCTTCTAACGAATCCTTTAAAATTTCCCTCAGATATTGATTCCCGGATCTGTTCAAACAGCCTCACCATATATCTTATATTATGCAGAGTCAACAGATGCGAAACAAGTATGGACTAAACGAATATAAATCTTAAGAACTACCTTTTTTAGTCCATAATGAAGAAATGCTCTTGAATACTTCCTGCAACACACGCAATCACAATCCTGATCTATAGGGCTAAGGAATTATTTGTTAGGTTTTAACCTGAAATCATATTGATAAATTTCATGTTGTATTCTAATGTTCCCAAAATCATTTAATGCAGTGCCAAATCTAGCTGTTCTTGTTGGAAATACACAGTCGAACATATCGCAGCCCAACGCGACTGAAACTATTAGATCTATTTGGTACCCTACTCCCATGAGATACCTTGGTTTATTGAATGGTAAACCAATTTCTTCTCTAGTACACTAAAAATATATTTGATTTTCTAGTTACCAATTCTACTATTCTCCAAAAATCCGTTTTGTTCTCTCCTCCAGATAAACCTCCAATTGCGTAACCCGGTAGATCCCTCTTCTTTAGTTCATTTAAGGAGATTCTTCTCAAATCTGGGTAAATAGAACCTTGTACGATGGCAAATAACGCTTGTGTTTCAGGGTTAGAGTGTGCTTTAATGCATCTGTCCAGCCATCTATATTAAAATTTATTGAACATATGTTAAATATATTTTTTAACTAACCTTGTAGTTCTATGTGTAGCTAATTCCAACCGTTCTTTATCTCTGACTATTGATGAAACCACGTCATCTAGTGCCATTATAATATCAGCTCCAATATCATTCTAAGATCAAATATAAATCTGGACGAAACCTGTATTTTTATTGATTCCTCTGGAGTTAAAAATATTTCTCTTTCTAGATCATATGGAAACTTAAACTCTACTCCTTCTTCCGTGACCTTAGAAAGTGAAAATAGCGATACCATCTGAAAACCACCTAATTATCTTACTTATTAAGTTCAGAATTACCCGAATCTGTCAGGAAATTACATCGTGAATTTGAGAATTTGTGCAGCCCACCGCTTTTTCTAATAATTTCACTTCCAGGATGGAAGGCTAGGTGGAATGTGTTCCCCAAAGACAGTACACATCCAAGCGACTCAAGCTAAAGATATGTATAAATGAGATTTTATATATAGAAAATTACATCATCATAACAGACTCCTTTAATAGCTCCTTTTGTTCCCACTGGCATGAAAACTGGAGTTTCTACAACTCCGTGAGGGAGAATCAACTCTCCGCGACGAGCTCGACCATCTCTTGCAACTACATTGAATTTAAGTGCCATAACATGTAAATATATTTACAAATAAAATTAAACAAAAAGTTTATTAAATTATATTTAAATATTTGTCCTGTAACTCCACAAAATTCTAAAGAAGGTTTTGAACTCCCCACCGGTAGTTTACTTACCTCGAATTCTGCATTTGTCATGTGTTGTTGGTACTGTTGAGCATCTAAGATGTAAAGATTAAAAGATTAAACACACCTGTAAGGCTCACTGTTTTATTTAGGCTCGAAATGTAGAAGTCCGGCATCACATCTATAAAAGTTAATAAGATTGATGTGTTACCTGATGATTTTTCAGTTAATGTAGGTGAATAAACAGCGTCCTCCTTTGGTTTTTCCTTTTGTTTAGTATGATGATGCTTGGGTGATGTGGCTGATTGTGTGGAGTCCTTCCTTCCTAGTTTCATGTGGAACTTAATTTTTTTATTATCAGTTCTTCCTCCAAAAGATGACGAGTCAAGCTTGCCTCGATCTACTGATACAATTGAGGATGGTACTTTCTTAACTAAGCTTCCACTTCCGTCACTCACTACGCTGCTGCTTCCGCCTCCCACAACGCTACTGCTATCTCCAGCCACACTTGATGACTCAAGATTGTTAGTTTTCGATTCACCTAGTGTTTTCTCGAGTTTCTTTACAAATACAGGAAACTCTGGAACCTCCATCCCCCATGCTTCATATAGACACTTTTTAAGACTCTTAACCTGTTCTTGAAACCTTTTTTGCTGAGAGGAGTAGATATCTTCTTTTGCTGATCTATCCTACAATAGATTAATGGAATATGGACTAACATCCAATTCAACTTTTGTTCCGCACTTACAAATGAAATGTGCATCAAATCCATCCATTTCCAGTGTTTGGACTGTCAGGGAGTCATACGTGGATTCGCACTTCGGACAAATAAACTTATCTGACTCATAGAGTCCTTTTAACTTCTGCTGTAGAAACTCCTCCATCTTCGTGAGTTTGTAGTGTATTACTAATATTACATGATTATTTATTCTCCAATATGTATGTGTTGATGAAGGTTCTCGTGTCGAGTCCCTAAAATACATTAAAATTTTAAAAAGTACTTTTTATATGCTCTTTGGGGTTTCTGAAAAATATTAGCTACTGATGTATTTGAAAATTTGGTGAGTATTCCATGGCGCTCAAGTCTTGATAAATGTTCCCTTAAGCGGTTTTCTGGAAGTCCTATCTCATCTTCCAGATCCTTCTCTGAAATTGCTCTTTCAGTTGCCAACAAAAGGTCAACTATTACTATTTCCTCATCGCAAAAAAACAAACGACTGCAACACTCCAACAACGACGCGAAAGTTTCCTTATCATAGGACTTCTTGGTTATATCTCCGGCCATATTTGGCATGGGGGTTTGACCTTTAGATACGGATGTATCATACATTTTTACAATAAATTTCAATCATTTATATGTAAACTTATCCAGGTATTAACTTCCTGTTGAACCTTTAGAAGGTGATCTGAGAGTAATGTCGATGAAACATCCAAATCCTTTTTGTGTGAAGGTTGGATTTCGTTTGAGGGTTTATTTATACGAATTTTGGACTTAATCAGCGACGTTGATAATACTGCTAGCTCTTCTTGTAGTTTTATCCTTTTACCTCCATTATCTTGTACCATTACTGGATTTTATTAAGGAATGTGACGATTTAAGAAGAATATCTGGATTTTAATATTTTAGGATTTATATTACAGTATTTTTGTATCATATGCGATATATTTGAATAACAAACAAAATAATGTACATTAAAATTATTAAGATGTAGATTTTAGCCAATTCTCAAGTTGCCCGACGTGCCATACCTAACTATCCCCAACTCACATATATTATTTACTATTTTCTTGACTAGTTATTGACCTTCGTACTATTGTTTTCTAATTGACACTTTTTTAAGGTGAGTCCCCTTTTATTTTATTTTATATCTATTTATTTATTTATTTTTGTGTTGATCCCTATATCTTTATTTGTTTATAACTATTATATTAAATTATTTTTAGAAATTAGAGGACAAGATGCAAATATTCGTCAAAACTTTAACAGGAAAAACTATAACCCTCGAGGTTGAGCCTAGCGACACGATAGAGAATGTTAAGGCTAAGATTCAAGATAAGGAAGGCATCCCTCCAGACCAACAGAGGTTGATATTTGCTGGTAAGCAGTTAGAGGATGGTAGGACTTTGAGTGACTACAACATCCAAAAGGAAAGTACCCTTCATTTAGTACTGAGGTTGCGTGGTGGAATCATTGAACCCTCTCTCGTTATCTTGGCACAGAAATACAACTGCGATAAGATGATATGCCGAAGATGCTATGCACGTCTTCCACCGAGAGCCACCAACTGTCGTAAGAAAAAGTGTGGAAGGTGTAGCCAATTGAGGCCAAAGAAGAAGATTAAGGGTGGAAATTAGTCACACGTCCATGCTAATTTATTGGCTATTTTCCTTACATATTTGCCATATTTTTAATTATATCTACTCATTTTGACTCTTTTATATATCGTCCTATTTGATATTTTTTAATTTAAAACGTAAACAAACAAAGGAGAGAGAACGGGAGTTTGATTAGTTTATAAGATATATATGCCGTGACAAATAAAAAATAGGAATTAATGTCCTTTAAGTATACAATCGTAAAAATGTTTAAAGTAAATAAAACATGAATAAAAGAGAATGTAAAGGGGAAAAAATTGTGATGAAAAAATAAAAGTAAATTGAATTAAAATTACATGAAATCTAAATAAAAATGCTTAATTAATTTAATAAAGTCATCAGAAGTTTACACAGGTGATATATTTTATAGAAGATTAGGTAAGGTGAGAAGTGAACTATACAAAAAATAAAATTTAGAAAAAATCTTAGATCCTAAGTTTTAAATGACAAACTTCTAAAGTTGTAAATATTAAAACCCACTAATTTTAACTTTAAAGTCAATGTACCACATCACAACATGTACAACATGATAAAAATAGGGATAGGGCCATCATAAATTATTTTTTTAAAATGTTTGTGTAAATAATCATGGATACTATTTGTATCCAGATGTAAAAATGTTAGTTTTTTAGCTTGGGATATCGCAAATATTCCATTTTTTGTACATAAAAATGGAACACAAATATGCCATCGCACCCCTATTTTTCGACTTTTATTAACATGTGATTTTGATATACATGATGCTAAAATGTAGTAATTAGCCAGTAGCCTAATGGCACATAAAAATTTAATTTATAATCCCTCGGTTCATCCGATGGGTACCAAAGCCCGTGGTAATATTTTCCATTTTAGCACGGTTGTTTTAATCGCAATCCTAAATATAACTAAAAAAAATCTCTAAAGTTTTAAGTATGTGGCACTCTTATTGTTGCACTTCGAGAGTGATTCTATCAAGGTTGATGGCATCATGGGGTGTAGATATCGATTTAACACATCAGAAGAAAATATTTGGTTCTAGGTATAATACTTTATGAATATTATTATTAACATTATTATTTGAACCTGTGCTGATCAAAAGAAAGAAATGGCCCCAAAAATCTCCACACATCTACTGATCGGTGTTACAATCGCCTCCTTGGCCTCGCTCAACTTTGGACTCTCCAGTGTCAGCTTCAACATCTCAAAAGAATTCGCGATTGTCGATTTGGGATGGTGTTTGAATGAATCCAGCATCTATGATTGTGAAAAATCGCAATTGTATGCCGGCTTAGCAAATGGATCAACTTTCATAGGTGCAGCACTCGGTTCATTGATGATTGGTTTCTCTGGTAAGATAGGAAGAAGAAGGTCACTGATGATCATTAACTGGTTATTTGCCTTGGGTTCCCTGATCGCTATGGGAGCCATCAACTTCGCAATGCTGTTCATAGGTCGTTTGATATCAGGAATGGGTATTGGTCTCTCAGCATTAGCGCCAGCGTTCATGGTTGAAATTTGTAACCCAGAATCAAGAGGAAAATTCGCAGTTATCTACCCACTCTTCATCACATTCGGACAGCTCTTGTCGACAGGCTGGCAACTGCTCCATTTCCGTATCGTTACAAATACTGGACCTGACGGACAAATTTTCAAGTTAACTGATATCGATACATTCATCTGGCGTTCAGCCCAAGGTCTCCCAATAATCTTTTCAATGATTGGACTAATCTTGCTCCACATGGGATTCAAGTTCGACACGCCTTACGAGTTAATTGCAGCTGGAAAAACAGCAGAAGCACGCGAAGTTATTGAAAAGTTACATGATATCACATTGGTTGATAAGATTTACAATGAATTTGACAAGGACCAGGAAATTGCAAAGACCACATCAAACATCCCATTCTTCAAAGCAATCAAGAATTCTAAGTACAGGAAGCCGATTATCCATTCATTTGTACTTGCAGCACTTCAACAATTAACTGGTATCACGATTCTAACCTCAAATGTCGCGGAATTGTTCGCACAATTCATGGGAAGAACGTACAAGTCCACAGTCATGTGCTCGCTCATCAATATAATCAACTTCATCTGTACCATAGTTTTGTCACTCATCATCAACAAGTATGGAAGGAAAACACTCCTCACATACGGTATGACAGTGTCAACTGCCTTCTGCGCCTTAGCAGCGTTTAGTAAACCAATTGGAAAAGAAGCAGATTGGGTCGGAATTTCAACGGCAGTTGGCTCTTTCGGTTTTGTTTTAGGTTTCGCACTTTCCATGGGCGGTATCACCTGGGTTTACCTTTCAGAGGTCTACGCCAGCGAAATTAAAAATGGAGCATACAGTATTGCAGTGTTCATTAATTGGTTTTGTGCATCCGTTTCCCTCATCGTCTCTGAATTTCTCATCTCATACTCTGAAGTCCTCGTTAACACTATCCTCTTTGGATTTTGTATCTTCAATCTCGTTTACGTCGTCGTCTTTATTAAGGAGACTAAAGGTCTCCCGCTTGGAAAAGCTTATGATTAAACATGTATAGTATTAATATACTAATACTGTCCATTATATACATAATTTATTAATTCACACTCATTCACAGTTATATTCATGTTTATACTCAGTCAATGGAATTCGTACTCATTTTTACTCTTCTGCACCTGCCTTTTCATATTCATAGAGGTGAAAATTTTTTCCATCCTAGTTCTCCCTCAAATTCTCTCTTCATTTCAGTAAAATAAATGAAGGAAGTGTACCGGTTTTTTTCCGAAAGTAAGTAAAACAGTTTAAAAGATCATTAGATTTGGGGCTCACAGGATTTGATGAGAAGAACGTGCTTTACACAATAAGTAAGGAACTCATTGAAAACGCAATTGACGCGTGTAAAGATGAGCAAAAACAACATAAAATTAAACTCCAATTGAAGAAAAGTGAAGATGTTGTGGAAATACAGTGTTTTGATGACGGGTCAGGAATTAAGTTGGACTCGATAGAGTCAATAGGGCATATGTTCAATTCATCAAAGTCAGACCAGGAAACATCAGGAACATTTGGGCTAGGACTAAAAATGGTAAGAAAACGAAATCACAATAATAATCACAATGATAGACGAATTAAGTAAAATGCTGTGTAGATTTTGATATATTCCAACAAAACACTCAACTCATGCCTCCTCATAATCATGAGGTACACGAAATTATCAAAAACATATTTAGAATAAATGATAAGACAATCATGAAGTACAATGTCGTTTTGTGTGAAAATTTGAAAGAGCCATTTGTCTGGGATGCATCAACTGAAGAAGTAACATTTGATGAGTGGCCTTACAACACGGGAGTAATAACAAAAGTTGGTAAATTTTAGGTAATTAATAATTTAAACTATAACTTATTGGAAACATTTTAGTTTAAGTGCTGTGTTCCAAGTAACTTCAGGGAACTTATTTCTTCATACTTTGACATTGTTGGCATTCATTATCCTAAGGTTAACTGATACCAACACATTATCATGTACAGATAAGCATCACTCTCGATATGTTCGGAAATGTAATTCGTAAGGAAAACAAGCAAGAATCAGTAAATGAGAGCATAATAACAGTTTTTCTAAGGGGAGTTGAGGTATACAGTGGTTCATTTACGACAGACCAAGTGGACTTCAAGAAAGTGGAGGTTTCTTGTTTCGTAGGTAAATTTTCTGCGAAATTCAAAAATTATGCAACCTTATACCTTCTGAGGTGTATTAACGGCATTCCTATGCTAAAAAACTCCAGTAATTACTGTGCAATATATAGTACAATAAGGTATAGTATATATTTATATATTTATACTATGGTGTATATACACTATTGTATATTGTGTATTATACGATGTACAATATAATAGGTATACTATACTTAACACACTATATGTATACACATCAGAATCACTAACTTTAACAAAATTAATAACTAACAAATAATTATAGAAACTTAATTAAGAAAGAGTTTAAGGAGTTTGGAATAAGATCCTCGGGAAGAATCAGTAAGCAGTTGATGGAGGAGCTTGATAGTGAGATGAATATTCCCGAGGGTATAATGAACCATAAACCCGTAAGAACACAACATTTACACATGCTTAGTACCTTAAGGACATACCAGTAAAAACTGCACCAGATTCTACTTGGAACCTCATGTTTATGGTATGTTATTCCGAACTTAAGACCATTAGTCTGTAAATGTTATATCGAAAAAAGTCGAGTACGGTGATATCAAGAAGACCCACATTAAGGTTCATATATAGGTACATATGCAATTAACCTATAGACTAATTTAAATCCAAAATTAACAGGATTCTATAGGATGATATTAGTGTTTTACTCAAAAACAATGTTCTGTATTGTTTAAACATGGCAAAATCTTACTTCTTTGCAACTGGTCAGGACCTGGAACTTGAGTCACTCTCCTCAACTGAGGTTAACTAGATAAAATAAAACTCTTTAGAATAGGCTCATTTTATATTACTTGGATAATCTTTCTGATTCCGTTTCTGACATAATTCTATCTTCGACTTCTGATACTCTTGGGATTGCCTTATCTATGCTAGAATTGGATGTTGGAGCTACCAAACCAGGTATTCACCAACCAACAAATAAAGTTCAGAAATTAAAACTCGAATAGAAAGACTTATATCGGAGAAGATAAAAGTATAAATGGGTGTGTAATATACAAGTTATAGAGATTAAAATAATTAGAATTAATGCTAAACGTCTGGTAAATGCTCCCTAGTCAAATTTGATGCGTAAATCATGCCGGCAATGGAAACAACTAGAGAGATTGAAATATAAAGTACGGTTCTCCAACCGTGTACTGGTTCTAAAGAAAATGAATTAAAATTTACATACCGTCTGATGTAAGGCTTTCAAGTAAAGAACCCAAGTAGGAGTAGAAAGTTAGTGCTGGGAGATATCCGATCGAACCCCAGAAAAAGTCCTTAAATGACACGTTGGTTGTTCCGAAGATATAACTACAAATGGCACCAGGGAAGAATGGCGATAGCCTAATTATGGACACCATTTTGAACCCATCCCTCTCAGTTGCTGTCATCAGGGCATTGTAATATCTATATGATCTAAAGCGTCGATTTACAAAATCGTATATAAAGTATCGTGCCAATACGAAGCATATTGACATTGCCGCGGCGTAACCGATAAAACTTGTCACTGTGGATATGAAAATTCCAACTAAAAGACCAAATTCAGACTATAAAACTTACGAGCATTGCCATGTATGTGTGCAAAAATGAACCCTGCTGTGACTGTAAGTATCTCTGTAGACATCAGGAGAGGCACTGTCCCTGTGTAAATAAGGACGTAGTATATATAAACCATTGAGCCTTGTTCAGCGCACTAAAGAATTAAATATACTGTTAAAACCTACAAATATTGCAACTTTTCTAATTAGTTTTGAGATTTGTTCGCGATAGAAGAAGAATAGGAACGTAGTTACAATCCACGTTAGAACCATGAGTCTGAGGGCCCACACTCCTGATCTAGGAGTTTGGTTATCAAGTAACGGTTGTTCTGACGAGTTGTCGTACGACGAACCTTCCATGCTCACATAATTTGCTCCGATATTGACATCATCTAAAAGTCAATAATTTATAGGACTAACAAACCTATGTCAATTTTGGGTACATTTAAATCTGTTGCGAGTGGAGAACTGGATGGACTCCACCTATCTCCAGATACATCACCCATTTTGTAAAATATTATAATATAATTTCAATCGAGGTTTATATATAAAAACTGTTGATAGATTTAATGTTTGTTCGTTTCATGACTTGATAAAAATTCTAATTTTTATTCCTTTAACGTTTAACGTAACCCTTAAAAATTAAAAAATCCAACCACTATAAAACAACTAAGTAATCAGGAACAAAATGGAAAATAATAATAGTGTACAACTCTGGCCAAACAAAATGCTTATATTAATGCTTCATCAAACTTTTAATTTATCACATAAATACAAATTGAACTTTTATAAATAGATTAATAAAATAATAAATGGATTGTCGTGGAAAAATTCTGAACTGTGGGTTTCAACTGACATTGGCGTCCCTATAATAACAATGCCACGTCGTGCTCTATTTATTTTAGGAAGTTGTAACCTCTTGTTTTTGTTTTAAATGCTTTATACACCTAATATCTTTGATATTTTAAAAATGATTTGCCAGTTTCCTTTCAATTTCTCACAATCTCTTCTGGGATGTACATTGTTAGTTTTTGTTATTTACTAATACGTAGTTTATTTTACTTATCTTAAGAATCCAAATAATTAAATATAATCTAAAAACTAAAATTTTTATTTTTATTTATTTAAATTACTCCTGGTTTACCATTTTTCCACACAATTTATTTTTCTTTTGTTTATTTTGGCTCTATGTTTTCATGTTTTTGAAACTTCCACGGACAAATACCAATTAAATCTTAAACGCTTTCTTTACAACCCTAAATAGGCTTCTAGAAATTGAATATAGCCCAAATACATATAATGGATGTGTACCAATACGAATTCTGTATTTTACGTAAAACCTTTGGTAAAGATTAAATTTTAAGTTCATTTTAAAAAAACACGGATTATAAGGAACATTACAATGTATATTAAAGCTGGCTTCAAGAATCCCATGATTTTTGATTTGGATTTCTTCGTTTTGCCGTTCTGAAAGTAATGAAAGAATAAGAAACCTACTCCGTTGCTCAATAAGTCCACCAACTTCTTCTTCTGAGATTCATCTAGAGAGTCTAAGAATTCTCCGAAACCAGAACCCCTGGGCTCAAACTTGAATAAATCTTCAGGCAGATTGAGATTATCCCTCCCTAGACTTCTGAGATAATCTAAAAGCAATGATTAAATTGTTTTGAAAACCTGTAGCATTAACCACGTTTGCCATTTTTTCAAGAATAACGCCATTAGTGGCAACAGCTGATTGCCATAGTAACATGTTTAGCTTATCCATGTCGGTGATAAAGGAGTGGGTCAAGAGTGAAGCGACCATCATCACGAAAGGTGGTATAGCTCTCAAAAACTAAGCAGGTATATCAACCAATGTTTTTACCTCAACGTGTTGATATGGTAGAAGTTTATTCAAGTAGAAAACGTTTTTCATGAAACCAGCGTACAGAAACCTCAACTCAACCTCCAGAAAGAAGCCGATGGCGTTGTATAGAACAGTGACCTATGGAAGATTAAAAATTAAATACTTACATATTTTGCGAACTTAAGTCTGTTAGACCTGTTTAAAGCGCAACAGAGTATAGCAGAAACACAGTAGTATGAGAGTGAAACAGTAAGTACGATAATTGTAAAATCTTGAGGATTCTTTGCATCTAAAGGGACATATTGAAAGTTGACCAACCTATATCAACATCTCCGTATACAGAATATAATATTCTAGATTCTTGGTTTGAAAGAATCTGGTATGCTCTTTTAATCTTAGCGACAACTTCAGGTGAGCCGGTCTGTATAGAATTATAAACCACCCACTTTACCTTTAGGAAGTCCTGAATTTTGTCGTACGATTTTAACACATCGCTATGTGTTGCGGTAATAGGCAACCCTAGATAAGAAAAATACGTATCTCCTAATTTTGGAAGCTCGTGATAAAAAAGAAATGATGCGATAGCTGCGTGTAATGCGAATCCTAAAAATTAAGTGTAACTAACAGATATCAAACATACTAAAAATTGAGTTGAATTTCTTTACAACAAAGTGATCGCCCACCAGGAGCAAATTGTTGGCAACAGCTGAAATAACAGTGTGGCATAATAAAACATTCAATCCCATTTGAACAATTCCGAGTGTAACTGAGTTTAGG
This sequence comes from Theileria parva strain Muguga, assembly GCF_000165365.1. Classification (NCBI taxonomy): domain Eukaryota; phylum Apicomplexa; class Aconoidasida; order Piroplasmida; family Theileriidae; genus Theileria; species Theileria parva. The sequence goes on along the minus strand of NC_007344.1, from coordinate 2,206,211 downwards.
TGTATTAAGCATATTATTTTTACAACGATATACAGACAAATAATTAAGATACTGTCAAAAACAGCCCTTTAAAACAATTTATTTAATATTTAATGGTCATTGGGGTTGTGAAACCCAATAGCTCTAGATAATTTCCTGTAGAAAACATTATTGTCTATTTACCCAAATTTGAATTATTTTAAAAAATTGTCCTTCTGAATCTTGAAACTGTGTTTGTTCAACTTTAACAAAATCCAATTTCTCACAGATATGTATCATGTATATTAAATTTATCGCTTAATTTTCAACATGAATGAACCTTCCGAGGTCCTAAATTCTATAAAAGAGACCTACTTAACTGAAAAAGTTAATGAAAGGGTCAAAACCCATCCGGATTTATCGAACGTCGCCGATTCTATCCCCAATCTCGTTACACCTCTTTTTAATCCACCAGTATCCGAAAAGTTTGTTCAAAAAGAACCCAAAAAGCATAAAACTGTGAATTTAAAAACTTCAAATTTAGCTCTAGATCTCGAATATGTTACTAAGGTGTGTAAGGATACTAAATTTTTCATTAAACCTACTGAGGACGGATTAAATTATGTTAATGAATCGTTATCTTTATTTGAGTCCTGTTTACATTGTTTGCCAAACTTCAGCTTTAAGGATTCAAACAAAGAAGACGCTGAATCTTACTTTAACTCGTTATTTGAATCACTTTTATCATGTATAGAAAAAGAGAATTATGAAGTGGAATTAAAAGAAGAAACGGATGAGGATATGAGTTCATTGGAGGTAAAAAACGTAACTAAACCCGAGTTCTCAAATGAAGGTGATCACCAGTTGATGAAGCAACTATTCATTTCACTTCTTCTCTCCTATAACTGGTCTCTCCACTTATATAATCTAACTAACATCGCATTTAAAATTTCCAAATCAAACTTATCGGACTACCCAAACGAAAGTATTCTGAAAACGGCCCTGGGTCTAAAGGAAGCAAATCGCAATTACGTATTTTATAAAAACGTATCTCAACAATTGTGGGACCTTTTGAAGTCGAAAGAAGAGTCCGTTAACTCATTTATATCAGAATTCATGCAAAAAATCGCATTCATAAATAATATAGTAGATACGGAGATGGTATTTCCCCAAAGATAGATAATCTTAATTTAGGCCTATGAACCTAACTTGTGGAATAAACTAAAGTCAGAAATTCCAGAGTCAGAAAAGAAGCCGCCCTTCCCCTCTAGAAACCAACACGAGGCAAATTTAAATATTATAAGAAATGAAATGGGAAGAAGGATTAATAATCGCACCAAATGTGAGTATCTGAGACGTGAACTAGATGACGTTACGTCCCAGATGCTGAATTTGGAATCTAAAAACGAAGAAGTACTGACAAAACTAGATTCACTGAGGAAACAACTTGAGGAGCTAACAGGGTCATTTACCACAGATGTTGATACCACCAAGACTGGAGATTCAAAAAAACTACCACCGGTTATGGCTAGCCTATACACACACCTAAACAATTTTTCCCAGTCTAACCCACTGAGAGATGTAAATTTTAAGGTATTAAAGGAGGAAAACGCATTCCAAATGTCACTGTCAGCACCAAGAGATTTGCTATTCCCGTCCCTAGAAGCAACTAAATTTTCTTTTCCGTTAGTGTACCAGTTTGAACCCAAGGGGAAAGAAATAAAAGTGAGTCAAGTAAACAGCCCTAAATTGTCATCAAGGTAATAAAAACTTAATAAATATTTTTTAGTAAAACGCCAATGGACCTGGCGATGAATAAATTTATGGGAAATGAGCAGCAGGGAGACTTCGATTTTGGACTTAAACGATACCATGACCAACTACCGAAGGATTTTCAGGAAAATATGGAAAACTTATACAAACTAGGTAATTTTAAAATTTTAATCCAGAGTAGCCCAGGAGTTTGTGTGGAATTTATATATTTTGGAAAGCTATAAGACCAATAACAAATCGATACTGTCAAAAATACTCCCACCGGAACTACAAGATAGGAAAGTTCACTCAAAGTATACATATAAAGAGGTAATAGCATAAGTAACAAGAATTGTTAGAAAAATTTGTGGAATCTGTCAAACGAAGCGGCCTCAGTGGTAGTGCAAGTGGAGTGTAAGGGCAATTTCAAGTTCAAGTTTAGCGAATTTAAGAAAAAGGGAAAGATTGAAGTGGCAGAGAGTTCAAAACTTATGGAACACCTTAAAGAAAAACACTCAGTCAAAATAGAGGTATGAAGTAAGATTAGTTTAAAACATTTAGAACTTTGGTGAGCTATCGAAACCCATACTTGAGTATTTTGATAAAGGATATCACCTTAATCACCTGTCAGTCCTGTTTGAGTCATATTTGGTAAGAACAATGAAAATAAACTAGTATAGGTATTGTTTGACATTTTGTCAACCTACCGACACTTGGAACATTGACATAATTCTTCTAATTTAAGTACCTCCCTGAATTAAGATATATAGTTGAGTATGTGCATACCTGCAGTAGTTCAAAGTCACATTGTTGCAAAGGCCGCTTTTAAGGCTTAGGAATGCGTCATAAACAGCCTCACCAAACTTCTTAGAAAAGCCATGGTCATGGTTACGAAGATCGGACTTTACGTCGTAAAAACAAAATTCATTGAAAAAATTGTCGTTGATAATAGTGTCACAAAAAGAAGAGACCATGACAAAACTCTTGGTGCATCTACAGTCGTTTTGTTTAGAGCAGTAACACTCAGTATTATGAGAGCCATCCTTAGAGGTCGTCGCGAAACATTCTTTACCAGTATTGCTAGAAGAGTTAGTGTTAGAACTGTTGAAATTTAGGTTCAAATCACCGATTGGACTAAGATGGTGACTGACATTTAGAACATGAAAGTGGTTTTGAGCATTGGCATTCACATTGACAGGAGGAAGATCTTGGGGTTCCAGTATCCCATGACTAACTCCTTCATTCAAAAGACTGTTGTGTTCTGAAGGACCAAAGTTTAGTCCACTGAGGCCGGAAACCAAGTGGTTCACATTCAGGCTGTTATCAGCCAGAGTCTTACTGCCAACAGAAGTCTAAAAATTGCTTATTGGAATAAAACTTACCGTGAAAGAAGTTCCAGTGACCTTAAAGTTCCCAGGCTGTGAAACTAGACTACTCAAGGAATCAAAATGCCTGTCCTCAGTGGCCATCTCATGAGCCCTCAACTTCTCAAAGTCCTTCACCTCGTCTTCAGTTGGTTTTGAAGTGACTTCTAAAACTACCGGGTTGTCAAAAACCTTCAGATTCTCCTCATATTTGGAAGCAGACTGCTCATCTGGACTCTGAGATTCGTCCTCTAGGATTTCCTCAAGCTCGTGCATCTTGTCACTGTTCGTGCCCTTCGAATCCACACCCAAATCTGCAACATCTGCAAGATTGTGTAGGGGAGTTTCGTGATAAGTCGAAGTACTCAAACTCCCAGGCACAGACGAAGCAAAATTCTTAGACTAAATAATTTGTTAAAGGATAATAGAGGTTGTAGACAAACCAGAGCTAAAGTTCTTGCGATATTAAGGAATACATAGTATATGATCAAGTATAATATATACATATATTAAATACGATTAAAAGTATGATTATATATGTATAACGGTGTTTTACAGGATGTTTTGGGGATGGAATATTGAGATGGAGAAAACGGACGGAATGCATCGAGGTGCAAAAGAAGATGGCGTTATTCTGTGATATGGGACAAAAGCATGAAATAAAATTTATAAATATAAAGGAAATTAAAAGGAATAATGGAAGAAATGGAGAATGATGTTAGGAAGATTGGTGTAGATATGAATATTGATATAATAAAGATAGAATAGTAAACTTCTCAAATTTAAGTTAATTTTTATTTAAATTTTAAGAATCGTCCTAAATAAATTTAAAATGAGCAAAATAAATAATATTTAAACTGAATATACCCAACTATTCATGTTCTGAATTATATATTTTACCATGCTACAATAAATACCATCATATATAAGTAGATAGTTTTTTACCTCCACCTGAGGTAATATAACTAAAATAAAATGAACGATGATGACTGTTTCCTGGAACTCTTCAAGCTCCAAAAGATGTTTGAAAATTCATTTCACATCACTAATCCAAAACAAGAAAATTCAATAGAAAAAGTGTATAATAACGAGACAGTTTCAATAAATGTATTATTAAAGCCCACAGACCCAGATTTTGATAAAACAATCTTATCAATTAATGAAGGAATAAAAATTAATCTTAATTTACATCGAGTATCTATAAATAATTATCCTGAATTCACAAGAGAGCCTTCGCAAGACCATGGAATCCCGAATTTAAACTCAAATTTAGATCATTTACCAAATTATCAGAATTATCAAAGTAGAGCCGGAACATACTACGAAGTGAAGGACATATCCGATATCAGTATAGATGATGATACACTCTCAGAACATTTTAAAAATTCTATAAAGAAAGTCCTGATAGACTACATTTCTAAAAACTCCAAGCTCAGGAAGTATGTAATATATGAGTCTCTAAAATTTTTGGATAAAAATCTGCTCAAAATATACAATATATCAGAATCTGTTAAAAGCAGTCGTATTAATAATGTAGTAACGGAAGGAACCGATTCAAAAAATGATTTAGAAAAAAATACAACTCCAAAATCCCCAAATTTAGATATCCCATGGACCCTGGAGGAGCAAAAATGGTAATATTGAGTACTTAATAACATCTAATAACAATTTTAGTCTTGAAGATGGCTTGGTCAGATCGAAGGGGATTACCGACCCAAGAGAGAAATGGTTACTAATTTCTAAAATGGTAAAGACTAGAACGCCAGAAGAGTGTAGGAAACGCTTCCTAAGATGTAGAGAAGTACTAGTTAAGAAGAATGTAAGTTGAATGTATGGATAACAGATTTTAGAAACCAGAAGAAACTAAGGAACCGGAACAACCAACTTACTCACTCGACAGGACAGGCTCCTTGTCATTTTCAAGACTGGAAATGATTAAACTGTCATTGGGAAGGATAGGAACATTCTCGTAAGCTTAAAATTTCACCAATAAATTTTAGAATGGATATCGTATGTTTGCGGTGTACCGATAGGATTGAGGTCACATTGGCAGACCTGGGTGAAAAGACAATTATTTACTCTAAAATCTGCCAAAAGTGTAGCGTTCCAATTAGGTGTGAGTTCACACCTTCACTCTTCTTCCCATCACAGCTAACGTTTGGAAATCTGTCACTTTTAAACTCGGATTTTATCGTAAGTTGAAATAGAATCTAATTTCAGCAGGATATTAATCACGCTGAATTTAAACTAACTTGTGAAGATTGTGAGACACAACTAAGAATTAGAGAAGTTAAAATAGGTAACTATTAATTAAAATTACAAATAAAACAATTAGGAGATAAAAAGAGTTTAAACTGTCGAGGCTGTTTTACCAAGTTTCTATTCTCTTTTGATAGTGTTCAATTTGGAAGAGGAGAGGAGCCGTAAGATAATAAAAACATGTAAAATTCTATAGAACAACGGAAAGTTCAGTAAAGAATGTTATACGATATGAAAGGAAAACACCGACAGTAAAAGGAATAAAAGTAGGAACACCCCTTCCAGGAAATGGAACTTGCAAACATTACAAAAAGTCGTTCAGATGGTTCAGATTCCCATGCTGCGGAAGAGTAGGTAATGAAAATTTTTAAAAATTTTGTAGCTTTTCCCCTGCGACATCTGCCATGACGAAGCCACAGATCACCATTGTGAATATGCCAACTTTATCGTATGTGGCTACTGCTCAACACAACAAGCGGCATCCAATAAAGTTTGCAAATTCTGTAGTAAAGGATGCACAGCAACATCAAGCTCACATTGGGAGGTTTGTTGTAAAATTCAGTGACGATTCATCAGGGAGGGAAAGGTTGTAGAGATGGTACGAAACTGAGTAGGAAGGATTCTAAAAAATATAAATTAATTAATAAAAATAGCGGGAAAAAGTAAACTAATGAAATTCCGCTAGCCAGTGTATAGTAAAATCATATAATCAATTTATCACCTATAGTTGACTTAGGTGTAAATTGCAGAGGGAAAATACCAATTAAAAATAATATTTATAAATAAATTTCAATTTAAATACATAATAGCGAGAGTTTATTTACATATATCCGTCCTAAGGTGTATCAATACCCACCAGAAAGTTGTGGTATAGTGGACTGTAGACTTTTATCTGTTTTCATATTGTTTTCGATTTTGTATTTTAATTATTTTATATTTCATCAGAATATATTTGTTTTGTATTTATTAAAGAGGTGTTTTAACTAATGAATATACTAATCAATATTTTGTGTTTTTAAAATTAAGCTTTGAAGGCAAACTGTATCAAAACTGTAGTCAAAATAATAAAATTTGTTCATCGCAGCCTGTTATCAATAAAATCAATGGGTTAGTATGAAAATTATACTAATTTACCACTATTTTTAATCTCTTGTGTTACTCAACCTAATTAAACATGGATAACACATCAAATGTAAAATCAGACCCTGATCCATTGGTCGATCAGGTGGATTTCGACAACTGGGCTGATTACACGAACGATGAAGATATCGTTAATAAATATTTCTACAAGCTCTACGTGTCACAAATAACAACTGATCAAATGATAGAAGTGATGCGGCACCTGAGCTCGTCACCAAAAGGATCCAGGAATAAGAGCGTATACAACACCATGATTAAAATCTTGTTTAACGAGTGTAGATTCTTCCCGAAGTATCCATTGCAAGAGTTGTCAATAACAGCAGAGTTGTTTGGGAAAATGATAAAGCATGGACTGCTACTATCAAATGGACCACTTCTTCTGCTAGCATCGAGATGTATCCTGGAGGCTCTGAAAAGAGGGAAAACTTCAAAGATGTTCCAATTTGGAACAATAGCACTTTCACAATTTGAAAATTCCATCGCATCATACCCATGGTTCTCTAACTCACTATTATCCATCCCAGATGTAAAGGAAACCTTCCCTCAGCTCTATAAAACCTGCGAAAAGTTACAAACTATCATGACCGATAACATGAAAAATAGCACATATATTGATCAGGCAAAGGGTATTGTAATAGGTCAGGTAGAAGAGGTGACCCAACCGAAACCTGAACAGAATGGTCAGGCGTCACCCCCTTCATACGGGTTAGATATTCGTGCATCAGTTGGAGAGTGGGAATTGATAATGGGAGATGTGGAAGTTGACGCTAAAGTGCCTCCAGATTCATTGGTGGATCACGTTTACTCAATTTTCAACAACATGTGCCCAGACGACGTGGAAAAGAAAGCCAGCGAAGTTTCATCACTGCTAGACCAAGAGTACAACACATGGCTCCTTCTGTACATTATCCGCACGAGAGCAAGCAAAGAGCATAACCTTCACGATGTTTTCGCCAACTTTATAGAAAATATGAATTACCCGAAGCTGTTTGACCAGGCAATACAAATAACATACTTATGTATAAACTCTTGCCTAAAAAACGTTGAACAACATAAGGAAGTCTTGGCATACAGAACATTGTTGAAAAACCTGGGAAGCTGGTTAGGAAGAATAACTTTGGCACGAAATGTGCCAATAATATACAGACAACTGGATGTAAAGGCAGTTCTGACAAAGGGATACGAAAATGGATATCTGGTGGCAGTGCTCCCCTTCATATGTAAATCAATGGAGTCAATCAAAAACAGTAAAATATTTAAACCACCAAACCCGTGGACGACAGCCATGTTATCATTCTTGATGGAAATAAGAGATTTACCAAATCTTAAAACAAACTTAGTGTTCGAAGTGGAAGTGTTATTTAAGCACTTAAATTTGGAAATGAAGGACTACGCAAATAAAACTAATTTGCTAACATCAAAAAGCCCGCCACAAAATAGCCCAGATTTCGAAACACCAAACCCAGCAAACGCTGTATCAACAACAAGTTCGACAGCACCAAAACCAAATGGTGTACAAACAGGAACTACGACCTTGGAAGAAAATAACGTCCAATTCCCAGGAGATCGAGAAAAATTAAATCAACTGTTGTCAAAGATTATAAGAGAAGGGACAGTGACAACAACATCCTCGAACTTTAACACAATATATTCACACGATTTGCCAGCTAACTTGAACAATTTAGTAAATCAGGCGACTAATAACGCACAACCAAATGCCCAAAATGCAGTTCCAGCAGGATCACCAAGTAATGTGTCCACACCACCGCCCGCAGTAAACCTACCAACGACGGCCAACTTCGCACACGCACAAATCAACATGAGCATGACGAGGTTCATAGACAACATGATGCACAGCTTGCATAACAATGTTGTTATCTCACCGTCAATAGCACTGTTCGAAATACAACCCCAGTTCAGGTCATTGGTTCCAATAGCAGTGGAGAGAGCAGTAAGGCACGTGTTGTCAGTAGTATGCGAACACTCACTTTCGCTGGCAAGAATGTGCACGAAGATATTAATAACGAAGGATTTTTCAAACCAGGAGGATGAAAATATAACCAGAGGAGCAACGAGAATGATGTTTGAAACTTTGGCAACAAACCTAGTGGTGGCGACATGTAAAGAGCCATTAAAGGTAGCCTTTCACGAAAGCCTAAGGTCATCAATACAAACACACAGAACACAGGATTGTAATGATCAGGTCCTGGTGGAACAACTAGTCCAGGTGCTGAGCCAAGATAACCTGGCAGTTTGCGTAAATGTAGTCGAAAAAATCACACAGGAGTATGCGGTCAGAGAAAGCGACCTCCTCTTTATGGAGATACTCAAATCCATATCAAGAGAACCAAAGCTGCCCGAAAACTTCTTACCAACCCTAATTAGCAACTGGAATACTAGAAATAACAGCCAGCATGCTTTGGTAGTGTATAAATCGATATTTGGAAACTCAAGGATGACACCACAGAGAGTTCAATTGCACAGTCCATCATCACTGTCACAACATTCCATGCAAGGACACCAGATGCCAGTTAACCTAATGAACCAACAGTTCCAAGGCCAGGTAATGATGGGACAACCGCCTGTATCATCGCCAGCTAATCAAATGCCATCATCATCAATACAACAATCACCACCACGTGAGTCATACAAAACATGATAATACTATTTATATATTTATCCTTTTAAGTAGTTGTGTGGTTGCGTATTTAAATAGCTGTGTAGTTATTTTTTATTCAGTTATGACACATGTTAATTTATGTATTTATTATGAAAGTTAATTCATTTTCAGACGGAATTCACATCGCGTTGGCACTCTTTGAAGAGTGCCTGAGTGACCTAAGAGAACCGCTGAGAGACGTAGCAATGTTCCCGCCTCCATTGTACAACACATGCCTGGAGCCGGGGAGGACGGAGCATATCTTCAGCACTCACTCACTCCATGTTCTGTACAGCCTGCCCCACGACCACGAAGTGTTCTCAGGTATAATGAGGTGCATAAACGTAGTGGAGACGTCAGGATTCAGAGAAATTGCAGCCTTGGCTATCGCAAAGTGTTTGTTAATGTTTCTGTGCGAAGGCATAGGAGCAAACTCAAGTCTGAATATCGAGGTCCTCCTTTGCGTACTCGACGGCCTGAATAGCATTAACCCAGCAGTTAAGCCGATGCTAGGAAACATGCTCTACTCATTGCCACTAGACCACAATAACAACCTGTTTAACATATTAGTAGTGGCAGGCTTATTGAGATATAAATTGCTGGAGTGGCCGGAACTAACACATTATCTGATACTGGCGATGGAAAGAGGAAAAAATGTGTACGCGATAGAAATGTCGATAGTTTCAACAGCTATAGCACTTGTAGACCAGAAATCAGCACCACCTACGGTAGGAGCACCTCTGGTGAGGGAGATATCAACCCTTTCATGTGGCTCTGAACCATGCAAAACATACCCAGGAGTTTTAATAAAGGATGCTTGGGCAAAGCTGCTAAAGGATATAGTAGAAGTCCAAAATGAGCCCAAACCGACAATATTTGTTTTGACAACGATTTTAAAGCAAAATTTAAATACGCTGTACGGGATATATCATTTCAAAACAAACCCAAACTCAAACCCACAAGCTCAACCAGGAACAGATTATAATGATCAGAGAGCAGATGAACTATTTGATGGGTTTGGCGGTTCGAGAAGAGTTCCAGTCCCAGCACCAATAAATGACTCCCACAGGTTTGTGTTTGGAGCGCTGTTTGGAAAATGGGTTGAATGTACTAAAAATGTCGAAGGAGATTCACTGTTGTTATCATGGAGACACTTCTTCCAAAAGTTCAACCTCCAGTCACTATTTAAAATGGAAGGCGGGACCGATTCATTCTTCTCATCATGCCTGTACACAATAATACATTTTGAAAAGTCCTCAAAGTTGTTCAACATGACAAATGCAAGCAAGGACCCAAATAACCAGAAAGTTAATGGTTTGACAACTATTCCAAACGGTGGTCTCCAGCCGTCATCAAACTCGAGTTCGATGATGTCCTCATCAAATCCAAGTAACGACCAGAGTTCTAAAAGTGATAGCATGAGTGATACAAGTAACGCAAATTCTGTCTCAAGCAGCAGTTCCGCATCTTCTTCGTCACAAGTACTAAATGCCCCACCAATAACGCTGTTTGATTGCCTCGAGGGACTGTGCAAGATGGTTGACGTGATGTTGAGGTTGGTTGGAGGGTCAGGGGATATACCGCCATGTAGCGCACTGCAGAAGCTATTATCATCCCTATCCAGCATAATAGTACACCAAGGACACTACCTGAGCTCATATAACATATGGCTATCACTGATGGTATATTTCGACAGGTTTGACGAGCCAAATTATCTTTTTTCAAAGCTGTCATTTTTGTACGCACTCGAGTACGTTAATCCGACAAGAGTGCCTGGGTTTTCATTCTTCTTCATGAGGTTGTTGGTCCATCCAACCCTGATTAACGGCGCCCTAAGGTCTTCAAAGTGTTGGAAGGTGCTGTCAAGAATATTCAACATACTCTCAATATATACAGCAGACATAAACAACTGCCCAAGCACGGCCAAAGAATCAAGTGAAAACAAGGACGTTTTGACAAAAGATGATAATTTGGAGTCAGAAAAGGATCCTGTGAGAGACAGTGATAATTATATAGAGTACTTCACATCAGTGTACTACAACTGCGTGGAGTACATTTCTACCCTGTGCCCAGAGTTTGTCAGCATCAACTACCTTAACTTCTTTGGAACATTTGCAATTGAGAGGCTGGCATCAAGTGTAGGGCAGAAAGGGCCATCAGTTCTTAAGGGGTTCTTGGGGGTCAAGGGAGTAGACGTGATACCTGAGATGAAAGTTGCACCAAAAGTGTCTAACTCATGGGCAAATCTGGTTTCAAGAAATAGATTGGCGCTTTTAATCAATAAGGTTCTAGTTAAACTATCTAAATTTGGACTATCATCTTTGGTAAGCTGCCAGGATCTTGAAACAATATGCCTTATACTCACAGAACAAGTAAATAATACGCCCTCGCAATCGGTAATGACTTTTAATTCTCTAACACTGGAAATCGTCACAACACATCAAAGTAAGTATATTTAGTATATGTTTATTCATTTCATAACAAAATTTTAGATGTGTCGCAAGATCTTCATGATACAAACGCCAGACTATTACTCTTTTTGTGGTTAATTAAGGCACTACCAATAAAAGCCAAGTATCAACTGGTTTGCTCAATTGTAAGGCACTTGAGGGATCCAAACGCACATACATTCTTCTTCTCCTGTCTGATTATCACGATGTATGACGAATGCAAAAACGACCTTGATACCAAACACGTTATACTTCGAGTGCTTCTAGAGTCATTTATAGCTCCAGGCAAGTGTCCTTGGGGAGTATCGCTTGTGGTCCTGGAGCTTTTCACTAATCCGAGGTTCCAGCAGATGCCAAACTACTCACCGCAAACGAACGCCCTCATCGAGTCAATAACACACACCATAAACAACATTGCTGCATAATCTATCTTTATAAAATGCCTTTATATATTAGTTAAATCTGTGTTTTCAATTGTACCATATTAAAATGATTTATATTTAATGTAAATATTCTTTAAAGTTCAATTTGCTAAAATTTAAGGATTATTTATTAAGAATCATATGGATGACGTAGGAGTTCCATCATCATGGAACCAACTTGAGGAATCCAACTGGTAAGTAAATAAATTTAATAAAATATTAAAGGTATGAGGTCAAAACAACAAAAAATTATAAGTATTACTACAATAAGGAGACTAAAGAGGTATGCTCATTAACTACAGTTTAGATGGAAACACATTCATATAAATAGACCAAATGGGAGAAACCTTCTCTGAAAAATGATCAAAAACAAGACCTTAAAGAAGAAAAAAATGAAGAAGTTCCCCAAGAAGATTCCGATAAATACAAAGAATTGGTAAGGTCACTAAACCTTCCAAACCATGTAAATTATGAGCAGGTAAAGTATCTAGAATACAAAAATTGTTAGTGTATACCCAAGCTAATATTTGATCAAAGATACAAGAATATACCTAAATCGCATAGAAAGAGACTATTTAACCAATTTATGAGAGAACTTCTCGCTGAAAAATCATCAACTCCAGTGACATTAGAGACAAAAGAGGATGTTAAGGATGAAGAAACAGGTCCTGAAAGGAAGAGAAGATTAGAGGAACACTCAAAAATAAAGGAATTCTCAAATAAACGTTACAAAAAGGATGAAAAATCACATCGAGATACACACCTGAGGAAACTAGCCGAGGATAACTTTCTAAATTTGTTGTATGAAAAGATTAAAATGCCTTACAGAAACGGAGAAGTTGAACCGCTCCAAGAAGAACTTCTGAATAATGATCCAAGATTCACCAATAAATACTTAGAGAACAAGAATTACATATACAAAAAATTCACTAGGGAGTTTTTGAAGGCAAGAGTGGAGCTATTTGAGTCAAAATTGAGGCAGTTGGACTCAGATAACATTAATCTGGACCTTGAACAGGTAAACTCAAGTGTTTAAGAAAATTTAGGTGGTGGAAAAGGTCGGAGCTAGGCTATTCAAGGATCTACCAAGTTACAATTTAAATCAATGCTTAAATAAGTGGAAGGAAGATAAGGTGTGTAAAGTATTTGTAGATAATTAATGCTTCAGAAAGGGGAATTGCTGGAATCATTTAAAATGATGCTCAAGAAGTCACTGAGTTATAGTCCTGGAACTAAAAAAGATAACCTAGAAAGAGCAAAATTACATTTTAGTTGTGATGAAAGGTAATTTATGAAATAAATTAAGTGTGAATAGGTATCAAAGATTGGAATCCTTCCCGGATGAAAGAGATAAACTGATAATGGAAAGATTGGAGTAAGCTAATCAATTCTTGTAAAAATAATGATTTTTTAGTGAGTTGGAAAAAATTCGAGAATCTTCCAAGGGTATTTTACCAGAAGATGACTAATATTATTTGAGACATCCTGATTTTGGTGTGTGGCCTCTCATTAATTAATTTTTAATAGTATTCTTGAGATTTATATATATGTTGTGGATAGATAAACATTGCCCAAAGAACCTGAATGATTTCACATCACACAAGGATCTTAGTGAGCTGTTATTAAAGATAGTTAATAAATCGCATGGCGAATTACCGCATTTTTTGTTCTATGGACCCTCAGGATCGGGGAAAAAATGCAGAATACTAGCCACTCTACGCTCAGTATTTGGAAATAAGGTGGATAAGGTATTTTTAACTTAGATTCCTATGGAATTCCTTAGCTTAAAACCGACGTCTTGTCATATAAGGACACTAGCGAGGTTGTTGTAATCCAAAGTGAAGCGCACATTCAAAGTTAGTCTCATACATTAAAATTAACATTTAAAATTAGTACCATGTCAAGAATTGGGATCAAGAGATAGGTACATAGTGCAGGATGTTATACGAAGTTTATCCTCAGCACCTTCTGCTTCAAACTTTTTTTCGAAAGGACCTTCTTATAGAGGTTTGTATTAAATAAATTGAAAATTTTAAATTTTACAGCTTTTCTTTTCGAGGATGCCGACACACTGAGCCAGGAGGCCCAAGCAGCTCTTCGTAGAACTATGGAAACATGTATCAAAAATGCAAGGATGTTTTTACACGTCAGACAACTGTCAAGAGTTTGTTTTCATAAAATTTAAATTTTATATCACAGATAATGGCCCCTCTAAGAAGCCGTTGTTTATGTATAAGGGTCAGAAGTCACACAAATGATGAGGTAACCTACTAACTCTAAATCTTGAAAATAGATTGTCGGAATTTTGAGAAATATCTGCAACTCAGAGGACATCACACCATCTCAAGCTAGTGATCAGATGCTAAGAAACATCGCCGAATCAAGTAAACGGAACTTGAGAAGATCAATATTGATACTGGAAACCATAGCCATGGGTGGCTTTACCCTGGAAACTAAGAACTTCATGATGCCTTGGGAAAAGAATGTGACTCAAATTGTACAATCTGTTCTTTCATCGCAAACTCCATCAACGTATGAAACTATTTTTAGAATATTTTTTAGACTCTCTGCTGTAAGACCACAGATCTATGACCTTTTGGTCTGTTGTATACCCGGAGATCTCATTTTAGAGGTAATTGCTCCACACATTAATTAACAATGAACTTTAGACTATTGTCGACCAACTTGTAACTAAAGTGAAGCCTTCTCTGGTTCCAACTGTTTTCCACTTGGCGGCCCATTTTTCCCATACAATGAAGCTTGGCTCAAAAGATATATGGCACATTGAGGCCTTCTTAGCCCAGACTATGAGTCTCATCGCTAAGACCAAAAGCTCTAAAAATTAATGTAATAATATTTATAAATTCTTTCAAAAATCCTAATTTTATTCAAACTAGTATCTTTATTCACGTTTGGGTTGTGGAATCTTTGAATTCCCACTTTGTACCATTTTTATCAATTATTCAATCAATTGAATAAAAAATAAATTTAAAAATTTATTTTCGACACAAATACTAGAATTTTCTTTTTATAAAACGAAAATCCAACCTTAAACCCAGACAGAATGGCCGAGCGGTCTATGGCGCTGTGTTCAGGTCGCAGTCCTTTAAGGGCGTGGGTTCGAATCCCACTTCTGTCAATTTAGATGAGGGTGTTGATTTTTTATATATTATTTTAAACACTTAAATATAAACGTATTAAAAAGAATATGGAATTAATTATTTGCGCTTAGGGCGGTTCCAGTGATTCCTGAAGAGAGATTTGATATAGCGAAGTCCTTTATTAAACACTTCCTGCCTAGTTAAGGTTTTTATGACCTTAGGTCTAGAATCTTCGGTTGGAACTGACTTTTCCATCACCCTCGAGTAGTAATAGGAAGAACTCATATTGTTGTACACATTAATTAGTCTATTGATGGCCTTTATTTTACTGGTTTGATCCCATCCCTTGCTTCTCTCAAAAACCTTTATGGAATGCGATACTATTGCTCTGTACTTTGGGTCCTTAGGGAGAGAATGGGCCACACACTGGAGATTTGGGTACCTCAAATCGTCATCTCTATTCTCCTTTCCCATCCGTATAGAACCTGTTACCTCATTTGGAACTGAAGATTTGAATCCGTAATAGTTACTAAATGGGTAATCAGTTTTTCTGGAAAATTCGGGGAGGTTTGACAAAACATCCTCACCTAAAAATATAAAAACATCAATTTAAACCAACCCTTAGAAATCGAGTCAACTAGTATATTAATTCCATTTAACTTCTGCTGAAGCCGTTTCATAGGCGAAAATGAATAGTAAACATCGCCTCTAAAGGCAACTAAAGGCTCTAAAACCTCAGGTGGCAGTGGCGACTAAACAAACTTAATTTAAATATTACTAACATTTAGCCTTTGATTGTAAATTGTCTTCTGAGAATCGATGAACTTCTCTACTCTACTCTCCTCAAAAGCGTTTCTAACACACTTGTTGACTAGTAAATTTCGGACCGCAGCTCTTTTCATGGCGTAAGCTGGCCTGTAATCTGAGAGCTCGTTAACCAAGGTTGGCCTCCTATAAAACTTTATTTATAAAAAACAAACTCTAAATTTGAAAGATTCTCTTCTATTGCTCTCGATAAAACATCCAAGAAGTTATCAGTTAGAACATGCTGAAAGTTTTGTTAAACCAGGAAGTACCTGTGGTATTGGACGTGAATCCTCTAAAATTTGTTGGACCAGTTCATATCTTGAGGCTTTCTTAACATCCGAAACCAGAGAATCACATTCCTTTTCGGATGAGAATAAAGGTGACCTATGGTATAGTTAATAGCTGTAGAATTACTTTATTTCAATAGGGTCAAGTTCCTTAGTCGGATCAATGCCCATATAAAACTTGGTTGGCCCTTTTAGGGCAACTTCTTTCCTCAAAAGATGCTTCCGCTTTAGGGGTGAGGTCTTTAATCTTCTCAATTCCCTTTTTATGAAGGTAAGGTGGTCGAATTCTCCTACATGAGTATTCTTATCAGATACATGTGTGTTATCAGGAAGGTCCAATTTTTTATTTATTTCTGAGATAACTTTGGGATCAACATCCTAAATTTGAAGAATAATAAACTTTCAAATAGTGATTAATAAATTAATGTGTACCTTCAAGTCGAGTTGCGATAATATTTTATTTTTATCTGCATAACTCAGGGACTTATACCTATCAATATTGTTTAAAAAAGATTTAAAGCCATCAGAAACACATCTTCTGAAGGTTATTTTAATCATATATTACATTCAGTTAAAATTAACTTCTATTAATATACACCTTTATGTGTGGTGTATTTAACTGACAAATTAATGGAAAAATAACTTTATATTCAGACATATTTATAACTTTTCATGTACAAATTTATGTCAAAATTTAATTTCATAAAATGTAGCAGTATATATAGGAGATTCCATACACATACTGATACTTCCACTTTTCTATCAAATGCAGTTGGAGAATTAACTAATAGCCAGATAATATACTCTTTTGACACTCTTAGTAGAGTACGTTTAAATCTTATTAAAATTATTTAAATTACAGAGTAAAGTTAGGGACTCAAACTTATGGGACCACCTGTGCGACAAGATTAGGTTTAATTTGGATACTCTAGACCCATCAGACCTGTTAAAAATAATACATTCACTTGCTAAAGTATCATACAAAAAGGTAAGGTTCTATCTAACAATCAATAACTATATAGCCATCATTATTGTCTGTAATTAATCGCATAATACTTCGAAAACATAAACTTATTGATCCGAGAAATTTGACCCAGTACCTAATTGACCTTAATAAGTTGGAGTTGTTGAATATAAATACATTTGTTCCTCTGGTTTCGACAAAAATTCCAGGCGATATTTCACTTTTCTCTACTTTTGACCTTTGTTTTATTCTACACCTATGTTCAAAGCTGCAGTACAAAGACCAGTTAATATTAGACTCGATTTGCTCTAAATTTCTCGAAAATGAGTGTATTTATCAGGAATTGTGTTCAGTAAGTGATGAATTATTCATAAAACAATGGTTAGGATAAGTGCCTTTTGGCCATGGTATTCAGGTCATTGTCGTTTCTTCAGTACAAAAATGAATTGTATATGAAGTTGCTATATCAGGGAATACCCTCTTCTTTGTATCATTTTGGCTCCCAGGAACTATGTAACTGTCTGTTATCAATTGTTGTATCTCATTTGGACGGAAACTGTTAGTACTATTATCTTAAATCTATTTCAGTTGACCAACAAGTCAAGGAAATTATAAACTCACTTCTCGATAGAATTAGTGAAAAACTTTCATCACTAGTTGAGATTGAAGTGAACCAGGTAGCTTAAAATGTTATTTATGTGCAACAGTTGGGGATTTGTTTATACTTTTTGAGGTATAACATGGACACTTTCTCTGAGAGGTATGAATCACTATTTGATTCAATTGTCAAACTTAACATTAAATACACGCCAAACACATCCAAAATGCAGGTATTTCTACTAAATTAACATTTATATCAAGTTAAAACTCGGGCGATTGCTGGATGAACTTAAATTAAAGCACAAATCTGAACTAAAGATAGGACCGTACACACTGGATTACGCAATCCCGAAACTAAACGTAACCTAACTAAGATTTAAAAAATGTAGGTGGCCATAGAGGTGAACGGTTATACACATTTTTTCCACAACTCGAAGGAACTTAATGCTCTAACACAACTTAAGTATAAGATTCTTAAAGATATGGGCTGGAATGTGGTTGGAGTTAATTATTATAGTTGGAAGAATAGAAACAAACAGGTGGCGTTTTAAAAAATAAAAATAATTTCAGTCGAGATTAGACTACATAGTCAAGAAGATAACTCCCTTCTTGGAAAGTAAAAATACTAGTAAAACCCAAAATTTCAAGGTGGAATCTTGAACCTGGAGAAGATGATTTACAAAGGTGATAAATGGTTGAAAACAAATTAATTGGACCAGAAAATAGTAAAAATTTAATGTAAAATATAAGAATTTTAATTATGAAAATTTCGGTATAATGTGCTTAAAATGAAGAGCCTCAGCATTTCAAGGGGTGGGGAAATGTGATTAAATTATTTACCGAAAACATTAAATTTAATTTTTTAAAATAAACTAAATTAATTTATTTTTATATTTAATTTGTATATTCCAAGATGCTCATCCAAATTAAGGGAGGAGTCTGGAAAAACACAGAGGATGAAGTCCTCAAGGCAGCTGTCATGAAATATGGACTCAATAATTGGTCCAGAGTCTCATCATTATTGGTAAATAAATCAGCGAAGCAATGCAAAGCAAGATGGTATGTTTATACAAATAAGTTCTTGTTTTAAAATAACATTTTTAGGTTTGAGTGGTTAGATCCTCATATAAAAAAGACCGAATGGTCAAGAGAGGAGGAAGAAAAGCTTCTACATTTGGCAAAATTATTTCCGACACAATGGAGAACAATTGGACCATTAATAGGAAGAACAGCCTATCAGTGCCTCCAACATTATGAACGTCTCCTAGATCAAGCCCAAGGCCGAGAAGAGGTTTGATTTATACTAAAATATTAAATTTAATTTAGGATGACCAATTTGATCCAAGAAAACTTAGACCGGGGGAGATTGACCCCCAATTGGAATGTAAGCCCTCAAGGGCTGACGCTGTGGATATGGATGATGACGAAAAGGAAATGTTGGCTGAAGCAAGAGCACGTTTAGCTAACACACGTGGTAAAAAGGCTAAAAGGAAGGCACGTGAGAAGGCATTGGAACAATCAAAAAGGATCGCAATGTTACAAAAACGTAGGGAATTAAAATCGGCAGGAATAAATGTCAGAAATTTCAAAATGAAAAAAATTACGATGGATTATGAAAAGGAAATACCGTTTGAAATGCAACCTCCGAAGGGATTCTATCCTCCAGATGAAGAAAGACCAGCAAACCTATCAATTAAAAAGTACTTTTATTAATTATTAATTTGTTCTTAGTATTGAGCAACTGGAAGGAATTCGCCGAGACCAAGAAATGAATAAATTGAGAAAAGATGATATAAGGAAGTTAAAGAGATTACAGAATGACGACACTCCAGCTGCAATGTCAATTTTTGAAAAGTACGACAAATCTAAGACATTGAAGAATAAGCTTGTACTCCCAGAACCAACGATGACAGATGATGAAATAGTAAGTTTCTAATTTTAATAAATTGTATTTAGAATCAGATAATCAAAATGGGAGCAGACGTTCAGCTATTGGAAAATGTAGCCAACAGCACCGTCGCAAGGACTCCGATGACGACATCAATAATGGAGGAAGCCAGAATAGCAGCAATGGCAAATAGATTGCAAACACCTCTGGAAGTAAGTTAAAAATTCTGTAATTACTTTTAGGGAGAAATGAATTTTCCAGACTCCGCATTCCCTGTGCCTCCAACGCCTTCACAATTTCAGACCCCAAATCCAATTAAACAGCTCATGGTACTTTTTTTTAGAGAATAAATAGTAATTTTAGGCCCAAACACCCCTAACTATCTTTGGATCGAGGTCTTCAGCAGCTTTTACTCCAAGACCAAGTGAACCTTCAGTATACGATGACGCTTCGGACTCTGACCCGATTGGATCCAAGTAAATTTTATCTAACTAAAACTATTTTATAAACCATATTAAATTTCAATAATTAAAATTTTAGGGCGAGACTGGATATGGCAAGATTATACGTAAAGGCAAGTTTGTCAAACCTCCCTGAGCCAGAGAGGAACGTTGAAGTCACAATTCCCGAGATTAGTACCATGGAACAGGAAGTAGTTGAACAAGATTTGGATATGGAGGAGATAGAAAGGCGTAAGCAAGAATTGGAGAAGAAAAAACAGGAAGAAATGGCACGATTGGAGACCCAGGTTATTCAGAGGAAGTTCCCAAGACCAGTAGTATTCAACTCAATAGTGCTTGTCAATGACCTAGAAAATACATTCAATGAATCGCAATCCAAGTATAATCAGTTGATAAATGAAGAGTTCGTAAATTTACTAGCATATGATAGTGTAAAACATCCAATTCCTCACGGCAGACCTTCAGACCAGTACAAGCCTAAGGAGTATTTTGATTTAAAACTAATTGAGGTACTTTTAAAATTTATAAAAAATTTTATAAATGTTTGTAGGAAGCAAGGAAGCTAATTGATGCTGAAGCTGAAATTTTATCAAGAGGTTTAGACGACCGGAACTTGACGCTAGAATGGTAAATTCTATACATAGTTCACACATTTTATAGGAAAACGGATAACTTTAAGTATTCTCAACTCCAAAAGAGATATATGCCATGTGAAAAGCTAACATTGCAGGAACAAAAGTTAGCAGAGGAGATGCTATGTAAGGAATATGAGAAACACCTGGAGAATCTCTCTAAAAGAATAAAAAGCCTAGAAAACAAGTATAATGTGTCAACGGGAGGATATCGTAATAGAGAGGAAAAAATCCTCAAAGAAATTGGTGAGTAAATAAAAGATAAATTTGAAATAGGGGAAATGTATGATTCCATTGTACAATTAACAAATGATTATAATTCCTTTAAGGAGATGGAACAGGTGGAAAGAAGATCATCGGAGGAGAGAATATCATATCAGTTGAACTTGCTACAGAAGGAAAAATCAATGAATAGAAAATTACAGGTATTATAAGTAAGTTGAAAGAATTTTCAGGAACTATACGGGGAGGTGGCTCGAATGTGACACTTTGATGTGTACAATATTTTAATATATAAGGGATCTAATTTCGTATCATATACTTACTTCCACTATTTAAACGTCATTGAGGGACAGAATTAATATGTATTCGACTTACCCTTAGTGATTAGTTAATCCGTGGGTCGGTTGTCGGGCATGTGAAAGTCAAGATCCAGAATATCCCAGATACCTTCATGCTTACGCTTCGTTTATAAAATATATATTTATATTTTATTTTCATATCGTTCCTACTAGGCTTTTGCCTAATTGTAAACTGTTACCCTTAAATCCAAAACTTTGTTTTTTGGGTACCTTCTGGTCTAAGGCTCATTCCCTATCGACTCCCGCTGTATATCATTTTTAAATTAAAACATTTTAAATCCCACCACTTTTAGATATACGATTTGTAATCTCGCCTTAACCTGGGATTTTATTAAGGGTATATTGGTTGTTTTGTTTATTTTCATCAAATTGTCTGTAATTAACCCATTCTTTTATAAAAATGGATAAAAATTGGAATAATGAAACTAATTCTGAGGAAAATTTGTCTAATATGGGCCTCGAGTCCCTATCCTTGGGTCAAAGGCTATTATCTAAATGTTTAAAAAAGACGGGTAAGCTTATATATACAACCAAAGGTTAACATTTTATTCAGGTATAAGTGTTAGTGTCCGGGGTATTGCAGTTAACACGACCAGCCAGATTAAGACTGCCGGAAGCGCCTGGAAGTCAGAAGCAAAGTACGACTCAAACGTTGAAACTAAAACGTAAGTTAACTAATTAAATAAAAATATGCAGTGGAACACTGGACGACGTGTCATTCCCAGATCTACTCGGGTCAAGTAACCGCGATGTTAGTGTAAATAATCGTATCTCTGAAGCCTCCAGCGTTACAAATGACCAAGATCGCCTTTCTAAAGAACCTCGAAGTACTAGGTACAAGTTCAAGCACAGAATTTCGAGTGTTAAGTCGGTTGCAAGCCCAGGATTCCATAGTAGTCGTGACAGCAGCTATTCAAACTCTTTGTCTTTCAGGAATTCCAGCAACGAAGACTCTGACAATATCCTGGGTACTGACTTCCTGATGCCTGGAATGAAGGGTAACTACCCCCTGGGATTTACCAACTTCATTGGAAGAGGCGTAGAGTCTCCACCTCCACCTCCACCCTCAGTTCCATATCCAGCTAACCCTAACGGCATTTACCAAGGTTTTCAGCAGTATGCCACAAGGCTGAAGAGCTCGAGACCTCAAATGTTTAAGCCAAACGTCATGGTAGGGTCGCCTACTGTATCGGACTCTAATTGGCTTGATAACAAAAGTGAAGGATACAATGAGGCAGAACTGACAACTGCAATTGACACCCTTAATCACTCAATTCTGTCAGATAGAGCACCGGACGATGGTCTAACAATTAAGGGGTATGTATCTGATAAGCTGTCCCAGCCTTTTCTGGATTTAACCAACTTCAAAGACAACTCCATTCTTTTACAAGATTCACAAACAAACAAGTTGGATGAAAGACTTGTCGGCCAGCTTGAGAATAGGCTTACAAACCAGCTAGAAAACACATTATCAGATCAAATCGACAACACACTATCAAATCAGCTGGAAAATACACTTTCAGACCAGCTTGACACTACAATTCGTGAAACCCTCACAACTACTTTACCAGCTGGAGTAGAGAAGCGTAAAAAGGATCGTTATTCAAGACGTAGAAAATACACTAGTTCGTCTTCTAATGCTCAAAATGCAAATTCTAATCAACCAAACACAAATGCGAAACCTCAAAAGGATAAAAAGGACAGGTTATTCACTAAGCCTGACCCAAATAAATCCAATGAGGTTCCAACTTCTCAACCTCCAAACGCCACACCTTCTACAGATCCCCCACCTACAACTGGCGTTTCTGATCCACAACCTTCTGTCCCCAAAACTGAGAAGCCTGCCACTTCAGGCAGTGGCTCTGGTAGGTCTCGTAGATCTCGTCACAGGGCCAAGCCACGTCCTAGGGACGATGATGAGAGCTGGAGGAACTCCGCGAATGAAAAGCCACAAAATAACGCAGTCAATTCAGAGAATAAAACACACGAAAGGAAATATTTCAAAAGTAAATCTAAGCATAAGCAGCAGCAAAATACTGACTCATCAGCCACCACTAATTAAAGTTGATTAATCTCTTTAATGACATTTTTTACATTTAAATTTAACTATTATCAACATTAATCAATTTGTTTACCTTTTACTTTTAAGTGAAATCGCTTTATTAATATGTCGCTGTTCCTTTTTAATTTTTCGATGAAAGTTTTTAATTTCTCAAAATTTTTATAATAATCTGTCAGTAAAACATTTCCATAAAATTCTCATAAATTGGTTTTTTCTAATTTATATCTCAACCAACATTTTAATTTCCAAGGCTTTTGAGCTAGCTTTCTCTAATTTTGTTTCTGGATTTATACATTTTATCTAAAATATTTTATATAAAACTATTTATAAAAAACATTCAGACCAAATAACTTATATAGTTAATATTAGGAAATGAAACGTTTATTCCTCCCACTTTTTTGCTTGTGTGTATCTCAGTCCCTGTGTAACTTCGAGATTAACCTTCACAACCTGGAGTTTAATCAAAACATAACAGTCAGGAAATACTCAGGGTACACTTTGGAGACGTTAATGATCACATCTGTTGGCAGTGAGAAAATCAACAAGATCTTCGACAACTGTGTGGTTATCTGGAATGGAGTCGGAGGCGAGGGTGTCATTGAGATACATCTTCAGGAAAAGAATGGGAAACACCTCATGCTTGAGATTTATTCTGTGAATGAATATCAAATTCGTAAAGATTATTACTTTGTCTTCACTTCCAACTTCTGGGTCAAGACGACTTTCCTTCAGTACTGTAATCTCCTTAGGGACTTAAGGCTTCGTTCCAAGCCTATTTCTGAGATTTTTTATGCGGAAGTCGCTGAAGAGGAATTCAATTCCTACTCCGAATTCGACCTTCTCTTCAGTAATTTTTTATATAAATTCTAGTTAACATATTAGTACAATTTTCAAATTAAATGCTACAGGTGCCAACAACGTACCGGAGGAGGTAGAAGAGGAATCTACGGTTACTAAAATCTGTTGCGGCGCTATCACCTGCTTACTATAACTATTCTCAAGAGATATAAAAACGTAGAAATCAAAACTGTAAACTGGTAATAACTAGATAGATATGTCGAAGGGTATGAAATTAAGTGGCATAAAATGACTTAAGTTAGTTAGCTGCTGTAATTGTATACAAATTATCAATATTGTTTTAAACGTTGATAAGTTGTTACGCACATGGGTTTTAAAGGTTGTAAAAGACTGAAGCGGCGACGATGAGTACTGAGGCGAGGACTGCAAGGGGAGAGAACTTGTCGACGACTGGTTTGTAGTCCAATTTCCATGAATCGCTCATGGCATGCAATGCCTTGTTTGCGTCATTCTGTTCCATTTTGACCCACTTGTCGTCTTTAAGCTCGAAGTAGACCTCCTTCAACCTTGAGTCACCACCAAAGAAGTAGTCGAGCCTAACAACCTTCTTGTCATCAGAGCCGACATAGACGAAAACGTCGAGGAACTTGGCCTTGTCGGGCTTTCCAACATCTTTTTTGTCGAATGAGACCTTGGAAGGTTTGAAGCTATTGTTGAAGGTGTACTTCTTCCCAGTGCCGAAGCTCTCTTGGGTAAACAAGCCAGTATCAGTGACCTTGGAAGCATCGAGTTCCTTGGCTGATTTCCCCTTGAACAAGACATCATCATAGTAGGTTTCGAATTTGACTTCGGAATATTCCTTGTCTGACTTCTTCTTGAACATCACTGGCTTGGCTGGGTGGAGAAGGAGCTTTAGCCATTCATCAGAATCATGGGTAAGTTTGTATAGGTGTACTGCATCGTATTTTGAGGTGTCAACGTTGTACAAAGTCTTGTCGCCGACCTTAAGTGTCTTGAAACGGTAACCTTCATTGGCTTTCAATAATGTACCGCCAGCCTCGGGAGTAGAAGTAACATTTTCCCATGACGAAAGGGTAACATCAACTGTAAGATCCTCCTTTTTCTCCTTCTTCTTCTCTTCTTCTTTTGCGGCATTAACGCAAGAGATAACGAAGAAACTCAAATATAAGAACTTGAGGGTATTTCTGGACAACATCTCAAATAATTATATTATAAAAACCGAACAAAAGGCAGACTAGTTAGCGATCCAAATATTAAAAATTAAATAACCGGATAAATGTTATGGAAAAAGACCAATAACTATAATTGAAGTGAGATGGAGGAAGATTCACCATACAAAGCGTTCTCGCCCAACAAATTGTGTGCATGTTCATCTGTATCATTGCACTCGTCACGCCTAACCCCTAACGCTCAATTTCACATCATCATAATTGCATAACATATATATTTATCTATTTTTTATTTTTTGACGCTTAGAAAAAAGAAAATTCGTTGTTTTTTCAAACAAATAACCTGCTTTATTTTTAGTTCACTAGACCCAGTTAAATATTAGGACACGATTCCTACCTACTTTTCTTCATTTATTCCACACATTAATTTATTATATTTTCATATAACAATACTCAGACTTAGATAGAGAATAACTTTAATCAATTTTCCGCACAAGTTAAAACGGTCCCACACATCTTTTCCGTAAAACACTCATCTAACGTGTTTTAATATGTAATTTGTAATCATGGTTCGTACTCATCTATTGTCACTTCCATCAGAGTGTGATGTCTTTGAGTTTAGTCAGTCTCATTTAGATTTTCTGGGTCCAAATTTTGAAAATTTTTTTCCTCAAATACTCCCTGTTATTTTTTCTCCAAATTTTGTCAAGAGCGTATGTTTTTTATTCTGAATTCAATGATTTAATAATCTGCTGAGATTCCTAACATTTACACTTTAGGCGACCGTCCTCTATCCCTACCAGGAGACCCCTTTCGCTAATGCCTTCAGAGAGAAACTTTTTAATTCTAGGGTATTTTTACATATATACTTTTAGTGTGTATTCGACTTTTGTTGTTATTTATTAAAAACGACTAATTTACTTTACACAGGACACATGCTTTGTTGCATCGAACATTACTCTTGAATCTTTGGTCAATCTGGACTTTATTGTAAATTATTTGGTTCCTAAAAGACTGTCAATTTTAAATATATATTATAATTATAAATCAAAGATCAATTTTGTGATAAATTCCAAAGGGGTGTTAACACTCAATGTATGTTTAAATATCTCATTTAGTGCATTCAATAATGATTTACAGCTTGATTTGGAGGTTTTTAGAACTTTGGGATTATCAAACTGTAATATAGTACATCGCAATGAAGGTTTGATTAAGTAATAATAACATTCTCAGACCAGTCTGTTACTTTGGAAATAAATCTACTCGACACATCATATTTGAAACCTCAATCTAGGCTTTACGACCGGTTACTAACTAATTTATCAAAGATAACACCCGTCACTGTGATCATTTCATCAGAGATCTTCAACTCTCTAGACTTGACAGAGCTTAGAGCATGGCTGAAACCAGGTGATCAGGTCACTATTTCACCTTGTTATACTAAATTTGAGCATTTTAAGGTAATATTTAAGTCTAAAAATTACTCCTTAGTTTCCTGTGAATTCCAAAGAATACTCGGTTAATTTCTTTAATGAAAACATCAAGAAGTTAGTTCAGGAACAGAACCTCGAAGTACATGGAACATCAGAAAAGCGGCACAAAACTGAGACAAACAGTGATGATTTGGAGCATAGATATGAGAAGATGGAAAGTCAGAGAGAGATTTTGGTAAAGATATTTAACACATTGAAGAAAAAACCGATAAAAAATAAGCAAGTGATCAAGGACATGATCCACGAATTGAATAAGAAGAATTTAAATGAATTTTCCGAGAAGAAAACTCCAATACACAACCTTTTATCTTTCATAGATCATATAAACCTCGAGAGTCTTAAAGTTGGCTCGTGTAATATATCTAATTTAAACGGGCACGATCCGGGAAATGCAGTTGATAACTCGGAAACATACGAGTTGTTGAAATTAAATAATGGTATAATATCCAATGAGTACACATTTAATCTTTTAAAGGAGGCGTGGTATGAAACAAAGTGTGTATAAATTATTTCAGGGTATTGCTGAAGGAAGTAGGACTCGTAATAATGTCATTGTATTTTGTAAACGGGACGAAGCTTGGCTGTGATTCACTTTCAAAAGGTAAAGCTTTAGAATTCTAATCACATAACGCAGTTGGACCCAAGTTGGGTGGCTTCCTACACATTATCCTCAGTAAACCGAAAAATGAAAATAAAGTTGTGGCTGTAATTTGTAGATTTAACTAATTTTTAAAATTTAATGTTCTCATTACATTATGAGTTAATGTGTAGGGCTTAATGTTTGTAGTTTGTGAAATTGAGATTAGTTAATATAATTTGAATATATACAATTAAATTTCAAATAAAAATGAATTTGAAAAAGAGAGTGATTAAAATAGAAGCAAGAAGGATAAATGTGTAAGCTGGATAATAAATTTAAAATGACTCAATTAAATCAGATTTGCCAAATTATTAAACGTAACAGAATCTTAAACTCAATAAACAACAATACTTCATTAATTTTAAAGCCGATTTGTTCTCAAATATTTAAACTGCATTACGACTTCCCGGAAGAAAATGAAATCAACTGCAATAACATCCTTCTTAGAACTTGGGAAACAAACATGAGAAGGAAGACCTACAAAAGTAAAAAGAGGAAGAGGTTTATTAGAATAGGAGAGCGGATTCTTAGAATAAGCTGAGGTTAATTCTTTGCGATAGGGTCATAGGTGTAAACGTACGTATCATGGTCGAAGGTAGGCAATTGAGGGTTACTAACCTTGTGATCCTGGTAAATCTTAACCATCCAGTTATAGAACTCAGACTTGTTGGATACTAGCTCCGCAAACTTGCTTTCGGAGAAGTTCTTAGAGATGTTCGCAAGCTTCCTTATCATCCCAAGCATAATCTTCTTAATGAGGAAAGTTACAAACTTCATAGGAACAAGTTTAACCTCCTGAGTTACATTCCCATAAACCTCCATTAGGGTCTCGTTCTCACCGAAGGGGAAGAGAAGGAAACAAATATCGCCTGACTTTTGATTCTTCCTTTTTGGCACATTGCCGGTTATGTTGTAGCCAGATATGGAACAGTTGTTCTTGTTATCCAGGCTAATAAAGCTGCTTGAATCCTCAAGGCCACCCTTCTTCATGGCCTTAACCACAGTTTCATACTCTTTCTTGTTGGAGGGAGGGTTACAACAGGAAATTATAACACAGTTGGCTTCATCAAGCAGATTTGTTGACAAGGCATAAACAAGAGACTCTTTATGTCCAACAACAGGGTATTCATATTTCTAAAATAATTTTTAATACGCAGAACGCTTATATATTAGTAACTAACACTTGTGTATGGTAACACTTGCCTATACAAAGTCTTGTATATAGTAAATAACACTTGTACATTGTAAAACTTATATATACCAGCTAATACTCAGTTTATAGATGTTTTACCTGTCTAGAAATACGACTTGTTTTGGAAAAGCTGTGTAGATCTTGACTTTCCTTTAAAAATGAAACCCACTCAGGACCTAACTCAGTCTGTGAAATTATGGTTAAAGCAGTTATTATGTCACAGGGCAATTTGCCCCTGACCTTTATTGAAACGCAGTTTTTCTCCAAAAAGTAAAAAGTTTCCAGACGATTATCTAAGAAGTGGTTAGCAATTAATGAAACTTACTGTTCTCCTTCACCCAGAAATCAGAACCCTCAGTCCTCTTAAGATTAAAATGACCCTTGAGAAGATCAATTCTGTTATAGTTAAAAAGACCGTTGGTCTTAAGAATATAGTTTAAAGTCTCGTAGGAACCCATAAAAAGGTCCTCAGGCCACTTATCCCTAGATGAACCGAAGTCCTTATATGATCTGGAACTATCAGAGCCTAACCTCGGAGAGTTAGAGTATTGACTCATAACTTCACTGTTCAAATCTGATAACTTTTGAAGATTAGAGTGTTTGGTTTCATAATCTTCATTAACAGATAGTTGAGGATAGAGATTAGTGTTGGTAAAGGACTCCACCTTGGGCGGTATATTTTTATTGTAAAAGAACTTATCCCTCCTTTCTGTGGTGAAAATACTGTTTCTGCATTGAAATAACCTTTCTAGTTTGTGATCACTTTTTGAAACCACTGAATGTACCGATAAGTTCCATAATTCCCGGATTAGTGGTTGTTTGAACTTAAAGCATAACTCTGTCAAGTCGAACATTTTGAACTTGTTCATAATATCAAATATGAATATCCTCTCAGCCAAGCTTTTGACATACAAAGGGTCCTTTGACATCTCTTCGAGCTTCATTTTTATACTGTTTGGAGTCCCAGAGGGGAGATTAAAACTT
Organism: Theileria parva strain Muguga; assembly: GCF_000165365.1. Classification (NCBI taxonomy): domain Eukaryota; phylum Apicomplexa; class Aconoidasida; order Piroplasmida; family Theileriidae; genus Theileria; species Theileria parva. Next base: position 2,176,527 of record NC_007344.1, on the reverse strand, counting down.
AAATTAAAAAGAGGGTGACGACCTGTTGAATCCAGTGAATTGGTATAGTTGTGACCATAATCCCCTTCATAAACCTGTTTCAACTTCCTAAAAATGTTACAAATAAGTTTCTCAGCCAACAGATGTCTATTATCCTCAATTGACTTTACTGCCAACTTGTGACTGTAGTCAACAAATACTAATAAAGCTTTTTCTAGTGTCTCTGGATCAAGGTCATATTCTCTTTCAGATTCACTTATAGATTCTCTAATACTACAAGTCTCAGATACTCGATGAATAGAACAATTTTTATGGATATTTCTCTCAACATTCGGGCACTCATTGGTGTAAAAAGTGTCCTTACCGGTTTGTGATCTGCCACCTAAAATGGGTTATAAAACAATTTAAAAACTTACTTTCATCTAAAACTTTGGATAAATCTTGGTGAAATGAATCTATACTGCTGTGTACTGAATATTCAAAGGTGTCCTTTAACTGGAAGAATTCTCTGAAGAAGAACATCTTTTCGGAGACCATAATTTTGGACAAATTGTCCACACATTTCTTAAGTATGGTGGTCTTTGGTTCATTTTTGTTGTCATTTTTAGGTTCTTCATTATTTACTGTTCCAAGTTCCTGCTCGATCTGTTTATTTATCGAGCCTTCGGTTCCGTAACGTATAAAAGACTCTATAGAACTCGTTTGTTCAACTGTTTGGAAATCATCCTTACTGTAAAGACATGTATCTATAGAAAAGGAGTGATCCATTTATTTTAAAATGTGTATTTGTTCAGTTTGTCAATGTTAACACTCAAAATATAAAGATCAACCAGTTTGTATTATCCATGGCCAATATTAATTAATATAATGATAGATTAAAAAACGAATTATTTATATAATATAAAATACTGGACAATATCAGATTAAAACTTGTTAAACTACGTATTCACGAATTTCCAGAGCGGGGTTTGCCTTCCTGCCAGAAGGCTAAACATGTGCAACAATGTGCAAGGGAAGACAGATTATCCAGTGTTCCAAATACATATTATGGAAAAAATTAGAGAAATGTTTAATATATTGGCCAATGAAGTGGGAGTTTAGTAAGTTGGAGTCGTTAGGTGTGCTGAATCACTTCTTCTGTTTAGGTTTTGCAACTTTCCCGTCCTAGCAACAATTATTGATGATTAAAAAACATACTGGAATTTGAACTAATACTAATCTTCCAGAATCGTGTGGCTTGTCAACTATATAGTATCCCTTCCTCTCAAGTTGTAGTACCGTTCCTAACACATTTTATTAAAATTTACAGTTAATTATAAATAAACAATAAAATATGTAAATATTTATTTAAATTTTAATTGTATTGTTTGATACCTTTTTTAAGCTTGGATAAAGCCGATTCTCCTAGAGCCTTTGTTACCCATTCAGTTTGTGGCTCAAGGAACTCTCTCATATTATCATCCTCTGTTAAAAGTTCTGCGTCAACTTTGTCAACTTTCAGCAAGTGCCCATATTCAACCAAGTCACACTCAACAACCTATGATACAAATTAATAAACTGTAAAGATTTGTTGATTAAATGGAATAAAAACTAACATTGGTGGGTGTTTTCAGAGGTAACCAATGTATTTTCTTCTTTGTTAACTTGAAATCTCCTTGAAGGTTTAATTTAAGTTGTAGATTAGCTTTATCTACAAATGCATTTCCCCATTTCATTAATGTAACTTCTTCTGATTTCTCAATTAAGTTGAAATCATCTCTTTCAATCATGACTTGGTCTCCGAAAACAAGATCGATCTCCCGCAAATCTGGATTTTTAGGGTGAAGTGGCCTTGTTTTAGTAGCTGGTTCTTCGTAATTTACTACCTTAAGAACAACGTGGTCTGAAACAACAGCTGTGTATCTAGGTGACTCTGGGTCTATAATCTGCTTATTCTTCGCCCACAACTTATCCCACTCCATCAAATTAACCGATTTTGATGGTCCTTGATCCAAAATGAATTCAAACAATGCCTTAACTGATAACCCTCTTCTAAGTATTCCCTTAACTGTTGGCATTCTGGGGTCATCCCATCCTGTGACTAGTTTGTTTTCCACAAACCATCTCAACTTTCTCTTGGAAAGTGTTGTTCTCACAAAATTCATTCTGCTGAACTCATAGATCTCTACATGCCTGAGCTCACACTTCTCTAGTACCCAGTTATAAAGAGGGATCCTATCTGAATACTCGTTTGTTCTGAGGGAGTGGGAAACTCCCTGGAGTGAGTCAACTATGGGACATGCAAACTCATAAGTTGGATAGGCTTTGTACTTATCTCCAGTTCTATGGTGAGGCACATTTGTCACACATCTATAAAACACTGGGTCCCTCAAACATTTGTTCTTAGAGGTCATGTCCATCTTTGCTCTCAAACAATTCTTTACTCCAACTTCACTACCCTAACCATCATTTAGAATATTATCTATTTATTTCTTGAATACCTTAAGCATTTCATTAAAGAGTTCCAAATTTTTCTCAACTGAGTTGTTTCTTGCTGGTGACTCAACACCTTCTCCTCTCTGCTTCCTCATTGTTTCAACGTCTGTGTCATCGCAGTAGCAATAGCCTATAAATTGTTCGTATGGAAACCAATCATACCTTTTTTTATTAACTTGACTGCGTATTCCTGGAATGTGTCAAAATAGTCTGAAGTGTAACTAAGTTCATCGTATTTAATTCCTAGGCTCTCCAGGTCCTCCATAATTGAGTCCACATATTCGTCCTTTTCTTTAGAGGGGTTAGTATCGTCAAACCTTACGAGCATTTTCCCTTTGTACTTTTGAGCGAAGTAAAAGTTCAGCAGTGCTGCTTTTGCATGCCCAATATGCAAATAACCTGATGGTTCCGGGGGGAACCTGGTGACGACACAACCCTCCTTAGCCCCCTTAAGAACACCTTTGTAAGAGTTATCTTGTTGTTCTTGTTTTGTAAATGGCTTCTTATATGTTGCGCTTGATGGAGTGTCATAGCCCTTTAAACATCCAGATGTTCCTAAATTTAATTTTAATGTTAAATCAACAATGTTATTGAATGTATTTACACACCTGGTACGTTTGAAATGAAGTTATACCATCTAACAAGATGAGGGTACTTATTCTTAAGAGAGTTTACATTACATGTTCTGAAACCATTATTAGATTAAGTTGACAAACCTTCTTAAAAGGCTGAAGTGTAAAATATCTGATAATGATAATCTATGGCCTATTAAATATGTTCTTTGCGCCAAGTGGTTATTCATATTTTCCAAATAACTATCATTTTCTGCTAATGTTCCTTTATTTTCGGTTAATTTCGCTCTTTCTGATAACAAAACCTTAAACCAATACTCCAATTCTGAGTGATTCACGACATCTAGAAGTTTATCGCAATGTGGAAGTACAGAACAAAGGTTTTTCAACAATTCAACTTCATTAAATTTATCTCCGTTTAGAGAGAACTCATTGTTTTGCAATTTGTTATCTAAATTAAAGACTACTTTAGAAGAATCTGATTTCTGTAAGTATTTCGATATACTTGATAAAATTACTGCGCCATAGGGTGGATTCTGTACAGAATAGTTTACAACCAGTTGTTCTGAACCTTTACTATACATTTTATGATTGTTTGAACATAATTAAAAGTAAAATTATGCATTAACATCAGGATAACAATTATAAGTTACACTATAAATCTAATATACTTGTGAAAATTTAATCAATTTTTTATAATGAATTTATTTGTGTAAATTTTTTTAATAGATTTGTATTTACAGAGATTTTTATTTTTTTAATGGCTGTTATTTTTATATATAATTCATGACCGAAATCTTACACATTATTTTGTATTAATATTGTTTTATTAACCACAAATTCACTTGAAACTAATAATAATATTATCGCAAACCTATAGAATTGTATAATAACCCCTTAGATCTTATAAATGGTGCTATCATTTATACATCTGGTCGAGGCCTCGGTCCTTCTTCTTAATGCGATGGGAATCCTGAACGAAAAAAGAGTTCTGAGGCCTTTAGGTCTTGATAAACCTAATTATAGCAACACCTTTAAAAGCAAACTGTCCCTTCTTTTCCATTCGGTTCGTACATATTTAAGAGTCCTTTTGATTCTTTTGAATATTATCATAATTACTCTGGAATTATTAGTAGGATGAATGGAATAATGTAAAATATTTTGTACTTAGTTTTGTGTATTCTAAACTCTAACGCCTTTCAATTTGTTAACTCGATTATTATAAATTGTCACCTTTTAAAGTCATTTATTCATTGACTCTCGGATAGGGAGGAAGAATCAATATTAGTTCCTGTTCAATTATAATATTATATCCCTTTTCATTATTTCGGCACATCTTCTTCCAACATTACTACCACTCTTTGGACATTAATTCTTAAACCCAAACATCGTTTATAAATTTAATATTTTAAGTATTTGTATTTTTTACATTTTAATTGTATAATGTATTTTTATGTATTTAACTGTTTTACCCTTTGAGTGTCCTTAACAAGTTTTCCATGATGGAATCTTCAGAAGATATCTTAATGAGTGGCTCATTTAACGAGCTAAGGCCCTTAGGTATGAATATTTAGGCCATAAAAATTTTAGTTAATTCTAATATTTAACAGTTTTGTTAAAATTAAATATCAATGTGTACAGAGATTAGGATGTCAACTTCTAGCGCATTCTCAGGCTCTTGTATGATTAGTTTGGGGAACACAATCGCAAAATGTTTAGTTAATCTACCAAAAATATCAACTAAGAAGGCCTCAACTGAATATGGTCAATTTACTCTTGAACTAACCTCAAATTATCTGTATCACACTCCAAAGTATCTGGAAACATTAAAATCGCATATCATTGAAACATTCGAAAGACACATTCTCTTACAAAATTACCCATCGCAAATCATCGAGGCCTATATCATCGTTTCAAATGACGATGGAGGTCTGCTTCCAGCCCTCATTATGGGAATGTGCCTCTCCCTTATTGACTGTGGAATACAAGTGTACGATGTAATTTCAGCCTGTTCAGTGGTATATTAGATAAATCAACTCAATTATTGTTCAGTGCATTTTTAAAGATCAAGATGGAAATGTAATAACTGGACTAGATTTCAACAAAAACGTACCATATAGATATATATACTGATATAGTAAATATTAATGGAATGATTAGGAATTATCTTATTATCAGTCTAAGGATCCTGACCTCACTGTGGTGAACTTAGGGTACTGCTGTCATTTACACAACGTAGCTTTTTTGGAATCAAAGGGGAATTACTCATCTGAACATATAGGAAAAGTTGGAATCTAATATTAATGAAATGTGTAGGCGTTAGAAGTCGCCGAGGTGGCCTGTAATTTAATTTCTGGAGAGTTATTTAAAATTTTAAAGGAAAATCACACTTGGAGATGTGAAAAGTCCAATTTCACGTTACAAACAGAATACATTCAGCCTGATGTGGATTTAAATAAATGAATGTAGTAGTAAATATGTTCATTTCTAGATAATTCTATAACACATGGATAAATACAATTCATAGAAAATATTTTGTCAAATTTTAAATGAGTTCAATGTTTTAAATAAAATTTTATTTAGATTATCCGACTGATAGAAAAAATTAAAAAATTATATGCTAGAAATTTTTAAAACAATCACAATTTAAGTCCATTGTATAGAAATTAAGAAGATTAAGTGAGTAGAATAATAATTAAGGTCGACAATTTCGAGTCAAGTTAAGCCATTATAGGTGGGGAATCTTCCCCATTCCTATGTGTTAAATGACCAGTTATAACATTAAATATAGTCTACCCCGCAAGTATTGTTAGGTATATAAGGCTATTTTAAATATTTTTTGGGGTTCATATATATTATTTCGTAATTTTTATTGATAAAGGATCAATCTTCGGCTGATTCTATTTGGGCCCTAGATTTTCAAATTTTTATCCAAATCGGTTTAATTTTATTTTATTTTCAATATAAATCAGTTTAATATACATTCCAGATGGGAAGAGTTATTAGAAGTAAGTTTTTATCCTTTAATTTCATTAATTATACCCCTTCCCACATAATCACACCCAAATTTACCGTAATTATTCCACTTTAACCCTTATCTCTGTTCATTAATGTTCAATTTTATTTGCATTTAATAATTTTTAATTTAGGTCAGAGGAAGGGTAGAGGTTCCGTGTTTAGAGCCCATACCCACAAGAGGAAGGGCCCAGTCAAGCTCAGACGCCTCGACTACGCAGAGACACACGGTTATATAAGGGGTGTTGTAAAGGATATAGTTCATGACCCCGGAAGGGGAGCCCCCTTGGCTAAAGTCGTCTTCAGAAATGCATACAAGTATGGACTTGATAGAGAGTTGTTCGTGGCTGTTGAGGGACTTTACTCAGGCCAATTTGTCTACTTCGGAGCAAACGCATCCCTGGCAGTAGGTAACTGCTTACCACTTGGGAAAATGCCCGAAGGTACAGTGGTTAGCTGCCTTGAGGAAAAGAAAGGTGACAGAGGAAGAGTAGCAAAGACATCGGGAAGTTATGCAACAGTAATTAGTCATTCTGATGATGGAAAAACTACAAGAATCAGGCTCCCTTCTGGAACCAGGAAGACAGTTAGTTCAGCAGCCAGAGGTATTGTGGGAGTTGTTGCCGGCGGTGGAAGAATTGACAAGCCCCTCCTTAAAGCTGGTGTAGCGTATCACAAGTATAAAGCCAAGAGAAATTGCTGGCCTAAGGTCAGAGGTGTGGCAATGAACCCAGTTGAACATCCTCATGGTGGTGGTAATCATCAGCACATTGGACACCCCTCAACAATATCCAGACTTGCTCCGCCAGGACAGAAGGTTGGTCTCATCGCCGCCAGAAGAACAGGTCTCTTACGTGGTAGTAAAAAGAAGAAGTTTGCTAAAGAATCTTAATTTCTTTATCCCCTTGAATTACACAATCATATACCTATACAGTATGTAGCCATTATTAACCTTAATATTGAACAAATGATTAGCATACTTTATAGATAAATTAATTAATGTTTACTAGAGGTTTAATGGTTGTATGAGGCCTAAAATAAATTTAAAAAGCTCAACACCATACTGACATGTATCACTCGAACAATAAAAGAACACATCTGTGACAATTAACTTGTTTAAATCAAATAAACCTCAGTAAATATAATTTTTGCCAACCTCAGGTTTAACTTTTGTTTCAATGATATTTAAAATTAGAGATTCGCAAGGAATCCAAAAATATGAAAATCAATAATCATCTTAATTGAGGTTCATATTTAATCTTAAATTATCCTTGATTTTTTCATTTTTTAAAATTAATATTATTGTAACTAATTTAAAGAACTATTTAATTTAATATGTTCGTATCATTTGGAGAAAAGTTAGGGTTAAAGAGCAGTCCTTCAGTTCTGAGACAAATGAAAAACTTTAGTTCTTCTAGACCTAACCCGTTTGAAAAGGTCAAGAAAACCCTGGCAGGAACCAATAAGAAGTATTTTTCCCTGAGGGATCTGAAAGACCCAAGGCTTTTTGAGCTTCCATTCTCAATCAGAGTACTGTTGGAAGCAGCAGTAAGAAATTGTGATGAATTCAGGTAAGATAATAGAAATTTACAATACATAGTATTTATAAATTATGGTATTTAATATAAAATATTCATAAATGGATTTTATATATAAATGTGTAGCACAACCAGTAATGATGTTGAGAAGATCTTAGGTTGGGCCAAAAACAGCCTGAATCAGACTGAAATCCCTTTCATCCCATCAAGAGTCTTACTTCAAGATTTCACGTATGTTTGTGTAAACTTAATAATATGACTTAGAGGTGTTCCAACAATCGTTGATTTGGCAGCAATGCGAGATTTCGTAGCGAAATCTGGCAAGGATCCAACCAGAATTAACCCTCTGGTCCCAGTTGACCTTGTCATTGACCACTCAGTTCAAGTCGACTTTAGCCGTGACTCCAAAGCCTTGGCTCTGAACCAGGAAACTGAAATGAACAGGAATTCAGAAAGGTTCAGATTTCTTAAATGGGGAGCACAAACCTTTAAAAATACACTCATTGTTCCTCCAGGATCAGGAATTGTTCATCAGGCATCAATCACACATTTTTACTAGATATTACTACCATACATAGAATATTGCTATCACAGATTTTGTCAATGTTATAATGGGTTTTAGGTTAACTTAGAGTTTTTGGCCAGGTGTTTGTTTGATAAGAACGACTTGTTGTACCCAGACTCTGTGGTTGGAACAGACTCCCATACCACCATGATAAACGGGCTAGGAGTTGTAGGCTGGGGCGTTGGAGGAATAGAAGCAGAAGCAACAATGTTAGGACAACCGATAAGCATGTTGCTACCACAAGTGGTTGGATTTGAGCTTGTCGGAAAGCCAAGTGAGAATGTGTTTTCAACTGATGTGGTTTTGGCAGTTACAAGTCTTTTACGCAGCGGAGCAGGCGTGGTAGGGAAATTTGTGGAGTTCTTTGGAGAAGGAGTTAAGTATCTATCTTTAGCAGATAGAGCAACTATTGCAAACATGGCACCAGAGTACGGAGCAACTGTTGGGTTTTTCCCTATTGACCAGCTAACACTCGATTACCTTCTTCAAACAGGTCGTCCAAATGAAAAAGTCGACCTCCTGGAGAGGTACTCTAAGGAGAACCTACTCCACACTTCAAGCAGTAACGCTGGTGAGATCAAGTATAGCACAGTTGTAAGACTTGACCTGAGCACTCTTACCCCAAGTATAGCCGGACCAAAGAGACCTCAAGATAACATACCACTACACCTCGTTAAAAGCAAGTACTCAGAGTTACTAACAAGTAAAGATACAAAGGGTTACGGTTTAGATAAGTTGTCGAACAAAGTTAAATTTACATACAAAGGTGTGTTCAAATTAATTAATAGACTTAACTAAATTTGTATTTAGGCAAGGAGTATGAATTGGATAATGGGTCAGTGGTAATTGCAAGTATTACGTCATGTACCAACACCAGCAACCCGTCTGTGATGTTAGCAGCGGGTCTTTTGGCAAAGAATGCAGTGGAACACGGGCTTTCAGTCAAACCTTACATTAAGACTTCATTATCACCAGGATCCAAAACTGTACCACTTACACAATTATATATTTTTCGAAATTACAAAATATATATTTAATATATTCAATTAAATTTATCACATTATATTTTTAAATATTGAATTAAATTAAATTTAACAGGTAACACGTTATTTGGAGTTGAGTGGACTAATAGGATACCTGGAGAAACTAGGCTTCTACATTGCAGGTTACGGATGCATGACATGCATCGGAAACTCTGGAGAACTCGACCCTGAGGTTACTGAGGCTGTAGTGAATAACAAGCTGGTGGTTTCATCAGTTCTGTCAGGAAACAGAAACTTCGAAGGAAGAGTTCACCCACACACAAGAGCTAACTTTCTGGCTTCACCACCACTTGTAGTTGCATTTGCACTTGCCGGAAACGTCAACTTTGACCTCATGAATGAGCCCCTGGGTGTTAGCACGAAAACCGGGAAGCCCGTTTTCCTTCATGACTTACTCCCAAGTAAGGAAGAGGTGTCTAGTCTTGAGGCTCAGTTCGTTAAGGCCAGCTTATTCAACGATGTTTACCACAACATTACTGAGGGAAGTGACTCTTGGCGTAAACTTAACGCCCCTAAGACAGAGCTGTACCCCTGGGATGAACTCTCAACTTACATTCAGCATCCCCCATACTTCAAAGGCATGCATTTGGATAAACTAAATGAAGTTAAACCCATTACCGATGCAAGAGTTTTACTCCTCCTAGGTACCACTTTATCAATTTATTCATCACTCATTCCCTTATTTATTCCTCCTTCTAATTTCGTTATTTCATTGTTTCACGTGGTCAATTATTTTCAGGTGATTCCATAACCACTGATCACATAAGTCCAGCTGGGAACATTGCTAAGAACTCACCGGCTGCGAGATTTCTTATGGAAAACGGTGTCGAACAGAAGGATTTTAACTCGTACGGGTCCAGGAGGGGAAATGACAAGGTCATGTCCAGGGGCACGTTTGCCAACATTAGGATTAATAACCTTCTCTGCCCCGGGCAAGGCCCCAACACAGTGCACTTTCCCACCAACAAGCTTATGTCTGTCTATGATGCTTCTGAATTATACCAGAGGGACAACACTCCTCTGGTAGTTGTTGCAGGAAAGGAGTACGGCACCGGATCCTCGAGAGACTGGGCAGCTAAGTACCTGATAAATTATTTTTAAAAATACTTTCCAGTTATTCAATTATTTTTTATATAATCGTGTTTATTTGATTGTTTAGGGGGCCTCTTCTGCTCGGAGTTAAAGCCATTTTAGCCGAATCTTTTGAGAGGATCCACAGAACCAACCTTGTTGGATGTGGGATTTTGCCATTACAATTCCTAGATGGCCAAAACGCCACAACGCTTAACCTTACGGGTAATTTCACCTTATGTTTTATACTTTACACTTTAATAATGTTAAAATTAAAATTAAAATTTTTATAGGGACTGAGAAATTTACTGTTCACCTTGGAAGTGATGTTGTGCCTGGTTCTCTAGTCAGGGTCACCACTGACACTGGATTATCATTTGACACTAAATGCAGAGTTGATACACAAATCGAGGTATTCCCTTAATTAATTTATTTTAATTTTAGAGTGAATACTACAAACACGGCGGAATATTACAGTACGTTTTAAGGTCGATTTGTAAGTCAGACTGATTGATTTATAATTTACTCTTGATCCGATTGTATATAGCAATTACTTTTTATAATTTGAAGTTAATTTTTTATAAATTAAACTATCATATCATGAATGTTATAAAAATTATTAAATTAAAATGCTTACTGATTTAAAATCTTAACAATTTGCTCAATGCGGTTGTTGTCATGTCTTGAAATGTACTGGATGGTGGACGTCAAAACAGCGTCCACATCCTCCTTGGAAGTTTTTCCGTGTTTGCAGCCAGGGTAAATGGGGAGCTGAATCCTGTGGTACTTGTTTTCATACTCCTCAAAGAGGCTGGTAAGATGCATGTGCTGCAGCTGAGTGTTATACATGAGGTTCTTGCTGTTTAACAGTATTTGCCAAGTAGAGGAGTTTATAGATCCGGAGTCGTTCTCAGACTTGCTAGTTCCAATACTCAAAAACAAATCCATATTATCCTAAACCATCATTAGTCATGTGAGTTAGGGTTAAATAGGTATTTATGGCGAATGTTATACCTTAACAAGGGTCCTTAAGTTAATATTATAGATATTTGTTAGTTCCTGGAGTGAGACAAGGCTTGGACTTGAGGATACAACTGATCCGTCGACCATGTGGACCTTGTTTATCATATTATAGCCAATATTAGTCAGGTGAGAGTTACTTGGCCCCCTATGAAATTTAGTTAAGGGCTTGAATGCTTAATTACTTAGTTGAATAATTAAATAATTAGAAAAGTTTAATAACATAAATGTAGGCGTAATACCTGACGTAGGTGGGTAATGCACAAGATGACCAGCCCACAAGCCATAAAGGAGCATAAGAAGTTCCGTCAAGTGAACCAACTAAACATTTCATTAGGCTTGATAAATGGTTTAATAGTGGAATATTGTAATATTGTTAAGCGTAATAGAGTAATAATGGGATAAAAATAATGTATGTATTTGTAAAACGTACATTTGGAGTTTCCATAGTTTCGGAATAAGAACATTCCGTAGGGGTTTGATCTAACGTTGGTGGACGTGACCATGCAATGTGGGTATGACTTGGAGCACATGAAGTCGGTTCCAAGGATGTTAATAAAGCTCTTCTTGAACTCCTCAATATAGTAATAATCGAAAATTATGCCAGAGGGAAGGGAATGTGCCCACTTGAATAGGCTGGAGACTATCTGGTTCCACTTGACTCTGAGATCTTTCATTGAGTAACCCTTCAGGAGACAAAGAGCTATCAGAGCTCCAGAACCTGTTCCACAGATATAGTCAAAGTAGTCTGCTAGGTTAATTTTCTTCTTCTTGAGCTCGCTAAGCTTCTTTTCAAGCAAGTATAGTGATCCAATTACTGAAGTTCCCAGGTTCTCACTGTTATCCAATGATAAAACACGGAGACTAATGAATTTATTATATCGTTATTTATTAAATTAAAAGTATATAAGGTTGAATGGGTGAGTAGGTATGGTTAAATTGTTTAATAAATAATGATTAGTGGATTAGTAGGTGATACCTTCTTTTGAATCTAAGTGGAGTTGGTATTGATAGAAGAGGTCCACTGTAAAACAACTTGTATGCCAATTTAGGTTTAGAATCTAAAAATTATTAGTTAAATATATATATTATTAGTTATATACATATTATTAGTTAAATATATAAAATAATTGTTTAGTTTTATGGATAGTATAATACCAAATGCTGATGGTGTTAAAGTGAATTCAAGGAGTTGTCTTTCAGAATTTGAGTAAATGAGAATCATTTTCGTAACATTGGGGCTAAGACTGATGTTACCAGATAACTTAATCTTAAAATTTCCATAATCAACAACATCGTCTAAATTATCATTTAAACCATTGTATAATATATGCATATAAATATGAGTAAGAATATGAATATCGTTATCTGAGTATTAAATACCTATAATTGCAGCTTGGCCTTTGGGTTCATTTACTAGGGAGTATTTGAATCCAATTCTAAAGAGGTAGAAGTCAATGTTGGAGTCATATGGGTACTTAGAGTTTCTGAAAAACAGAGTGTAAAAGCCCTTTCTATTCAGAACTATTGGATTGGTGTCGTGGCCAATGTGTCCAGATGAGAAACACTCTCCCAAGTTATTGAATATCATGTCATAGTCTGTTGACTTCCAGGATACTTTTTTAATCTTTTCTGACTTTTTATCTTTGTGTTTTTCACTCTTATCTCCCTTTTCAGCCTTTTCAACTTCTGTTTTGTCAGTTTTACCTCCTTTTTCAGGATCTGATTTGTCAAGTTTCCCAATATCTTTATCATTATCAGCTTCATTGTTGTGTTTAGATGATTTTGAAGATTTTTTGTCCGATTTTTTATCACTTTTAGAGACCTTTTCATCCTCTGATTCCTGGTCAGATTTATGCTTGGACTTTTTTGACTTCTTATCAGATTTTGATTTATCTTCACTCGATTTCTTGCTGAGTTTGAGGTTCTTGATATTTGGAGATAGGTCCTCATCATCTGATTCTGAATAGGGTTCTTGATCCTCCTTCTTAGTCGCTTCAAACAGTACTCTCGCGCGTTCTTTTTGCTTTTCAACCTCAGAATCTGTGCTGTCGTATTCTTGAACATCATGGAAGTTTACTGAAGGCTCTATTTTTGTATCTAATCTCACAACTTGTTTATACTCGTCAATATCCTTTACGTTTATACGGTCTCCTATCTTATTATCAGCTGAGTTGTTGGTGTGTTTCTCATGTGATTCATCCGAGACTAAACCGTTTTTAGCTGCCGATGAATCCCCGGGAACATAATATGAGAGTGATGACTTGTCTTCATTAGTTTTAATCTTTACTTTTGAATTAACACCTTTCTGGTTTGAAGATTTATGTCCACACTCACCGGAGCATGAGGAAGAGGATGAAGAAGATGAGCCTCCTGAAGATTTTTTAGATGACTTAGCGTTGGCCATGTGACGCGGATAACGTTTAGACCTTTTTGCAATTAACTTGTTGGAAATCTTAACGTAAGGGTCCAATGCCACTGGGATGAAGGTGAAGTCCGGGTCGTATTCACAATTGATAACTCTGTCAAACAATTCATCAATTTCATCTTCAGGTTCGTATACTAAACTGCTAGAATCCTGTCTGTTGGCACCTTCAGCAATATCACCGTTTTCTGAGGTGGTTAAACTTTTTTTGGCTTCGTGAAATTCAATTATTCTAGACTCCAGTTCAGAGTTTACCTCTGATGGTATGTCCGAAAAGTCTTCGTATATAGAGTCGCTTGCAGAATTATCGTTTTGGAGGTTGGGAATGTCATTAGTCCTATCACGGGAGCCTTTTCTACTTTCCCTGGATAGGAAGGATTTTGAAATCATTGTTCTGTCCTGAACAAGCTCAGGGTCGATGAATTGACCCTGGAAGGCTGGGGAATAACCGCCCCCTTGATTATGAAGTGAAAGTAATTCTGGATTTAAATGGTAATACTGGTTAGAAATGGAGCCGTATTGGGCTCCATGTACAAAGGTTTGGGAATTTAATGGGTGGCCGTTAGGGCCCTCAAATCCGTTAAAATTTGACGGAAAACAGTGATAACTATGTGATTTTATTAAATTTTTTACATTAAAATTTTTTACTGCATTTAAATATAAACTTTTCTTATCAAGAACCTCGGACTCCTTGCATACATTTGAACCCTGAATATTGTTGAAAAAATGGTTTTCAGAATCATTTGCAAATTCAACATCACTTTCACATTCTAAAAAGTTATCCTCTGATTCTTTAGAATCTGAAAAACGGTCTTCTTTTTCCTCATCTTTCAATCCGATCATCTTTATGTTCTCCTTTTTTTCAATTAGCATCAATTTATTATCATATTCGAGTCCGTCTGAATGACATCTCGGTGAATCGGCAGATTCTTTATTAAGATGATCATCATGCTTATGATCTTTAGGTGAAACTTCTGATTTGTGGTTCATATGTTACTCGAAGTATATTTCACTATATTATATATGAAATTAAAGTTTTTAAAATTTTTTATGTAATATACAGTTAAAATTAATTTGAAACATTAATAAAATGGTACATTATAAAGATTTATAATGTTAAGCTATGGTTTAGATGTGATTCCTTAGTTCCGATCCCCATCAGTCTCGGAAGTGAATGATATCCAATTTCTCAAACGCTATCGCTCATTTTATTTATTTTTATTTTTATTAAATTATTTTAATTTTTTAAAACAAGAATTTATTTATTTTTTACTTCCACCCCTCAAATTTTTAATAAATTACATATCCGTTATGCACATGATTCCTATAAAATTTTAATCATATTTATTAATTTTAATATCAACTTCATTAAAATGTTTTTAAATAATTCTTTGAAGTCTTTGAACCGTATCGGTTATAGATTTAATAATTTGAAGAATACATCAAGCGTATACACAAATTTCCGTAGATTATCTTCATCTTCCAAAACACAAAATCAACAAGATTTTTGTAGTCAACCATTTGAAAGTAAATTATTCAAGGACTATGCAGAATTCTCAGTTAACTCTTATAAATCCAGCAAGGACTCAGTGGATTCTGAAATGACACATCTCTTAGCCACCCATAAACTTTTACTGTTCATGGAAGGCTCTGTGGATGCTCCAAAGTCTCTTTGCGCTGGCAATATTGTTAAGATGTTCACTCTATTACAAGTATTGAACTTTCATACTCTGGATGTTCTATCAAATCCGCCGGTCTTTGGATTTCTGTGCTCCAAATTGTAATTTTTATTCATTTTACTAGTTATACACCATTTAAAACATAGCTGAGTCTAATTTCGTTTAGTGGTGAACCTGTGAGGAATATTTTGTTCAAGGATGGAGTTCCATTTGCTGGACATGACGAGCTTTTGGAGCTTTTTAAGCGTGGTAAACTACTTCAAGCATTGGAAGTTCCCAAAACTACATATAAAACAACCACCCCAAAGGAATTTGCTAACCACTTGCCAATCGCAAATTATTAATTTAAAATTAATATTTTACTATTTTCTACTATACTATATATAATATACTATATAATATGTAATGTATAATGTGCAATATACAGTTGTAACAACATTATGCTGGCTGTGGATTCTCTTGGTTCTGTTCAGGTTGAGGTAGAAGATGCATCATGAAGCCAAAACGGTAAATGTTATTCCAGTAATCAATGCATCCACTAACGCCAAACCCATTGTAATCTTGTGTTTGCATGGCAATCCGACCACAACTGTCAATGTTACCCTGGACTCTGGCATGCCTAAACAGGTATTCCCAGCCCTAAAAATTGATGAAATTTTTATAAAAACGTACCACTCTAAGTGCAGACTCTTTGATTGAAGGGGATAACTCAAGTTCTGTAGCCAATGATAAGCGGTCGTTGACCTTTCTGGTGTATTGCACTCTGGCACAGTTGATTTCCTTTTTCGAAAAGTCCATGTGCTTGAAGTCAGGCTGTCTGGTAAGTTGGCCTAATCTCAATAATTACTTAAATAAACTAACAGGTAAAAATGTTATCACCCCGAACATATCTTGCAGACAAAGAACCGATAGAAGCTCCATTAGCGTCCTGAATAAAATTAATTGGTGGTTAACTTACAATATATGTTACTTCAGACCCAACTGTAAAACAGGGTAGGATCTGGTGTGTATAACAGATATTCCATATAAAGGTTCCTAAATCATTATTATAATCCGAGATACTGAGAATTCGTGAAATATTGTAACTGGGTAGAAAATACCTTGCCAACAACACTTTAATGTGGCAGTCCAGTAGTCTGATAGGTAATCAGCTCCCACTTCAAAGGTGCTTTGATTATCAATTTTGAGTCGTGAATTTGTGACTGCCTTAAGCTCTAGTCTATTTCCCAACTTGGCAAAGGCTCTAAAATAAATTAAAACACAATCAGGGCTTACTTGAGGGCGATATTTCCGTCCAATCCCACCTTGAACATGAGGAACTTCTTCCCATCATCGCTTGCGTAGTTGGCTCCAATCTGGTATATATAACCAACGTCCTTTAGGAGTGTTCCTAAGTAAAGGGAATGACTAGCTTGGAGATTTTTAGTGATCTGCCTATCGGCTTCTAGTCTAAACCCATCATAGTTATCCTGGGTGATAACATTTTTGTACTCTCGAGCCAAGTTCTCGTAAACGAGTAGGTCGAAACTGAAACAAGTTAGTTAATTATGGGCTTACGGTGATGGCTGCGGATGCTGTTGGTCCTCCTTAGATTCTTGTTTCTCTTCAGAGCAGTGTGCTACACTCAGTAGTGATTGGAATCTCTCGGAAATGAAGCCATTTATGGATTTAGAGTCCAGAGTTTTGGTTTTAACAGGATTCTTAATTTTATATTCTTTAAAGTTTTGAAAATAATCTTTAAAGATATTTTCAGAATTGGGCTCCCTCTGATCATTAAACGAGATACCCTTGAAGGTATTGTTAAAGAGTGAGGAACCAGCTCCAAATGATCGAATCCAAGACATTTCTTAGTTTTTCAACAATTAAGTTACAGAATTTATTTTATTATTATATGTACATTATGTTTTACGAAATACTGGCCTAAATTTAATATACTAGAGGGATTAGGCCTCCACTAAGATTCTAGTGTGATTAAACAAAAACTACAGTTAATTTAACTAAACGAGATTATGTACAAAATATTGTTATATAATTAATGCGATTTGGGGTTTAAAAAGATTTTAAGTACTCCAAATAAAAATATTTACATGATTGGTGTAGTCAAACCCCCATCATACAATCAAATATTCACAATATAAAAGAGTAAAATTAAATAAAATCAGATTATATTACTCCTTTTATAAATTCTGAACTATAAAAACTTGATCATTGACTTAAATTGATGTTTTCCTTATTTCTAACATTTAATCGTTATCAAATATTTAATTTACTGTATCTAAAGGCCAAATTTACACTTTAAACTCCCTTCTGTGTGGATTTCAGTTACTTATAAAACCATTTTACATAATCTTCAGACCCTCAGTGCTTTTACAATTTCATTATACACATCAGAAGAGATTGTTACACATCCCACCTCAGCCATTTCCTTCTTCCCCTACACATACCATTTATCACCCCTTAACATACCCGAGCTTGATTTGCAAGAAGTTTCTTTTTTCTAGAAGGGTCACCTCCACTACATTTTTCAATCACGTTCTTCTTAATAGCAGGAATATATGATGAAGCAATTACCCTCTTGCCAATAGCTGCTTGGACTGGCACCTTGAACTGTCTACTGGGCACCAGTTTAACAAGCGTTTCAACAATAAACTTGCCTGGAAACAATTAATTCCTGTACTAGTTACCTCTTTCGTATGCTTTGTTCTTTGGTATGACCACTGCTAGACCCTTCGCTTCAGTGCCGTTTAAGAGAATTTTCATCTTGCACAGTTCTATGGGTCGATAAAAGACCCCTTCATAATCGTAGGATCCGTAACCGTTTGTGACTGCCTTTAGTTTATTGAAGAAGTCTGAGAGTATTTCGGAGAGCGGAACCTCGTATTCCAATATTTTCATGTTCGTGTCCTTAATTTTGTACTCATCGTTTAACTTCCCCCCCATTCTGCCCATCATACTAATCACAGCTCCAGAGCAACTAAACATGTTTTTAATGAATATGAAAATACTCTTCTGGGACCCTCAGAGTCACATCTGTCCACGGCTCCTCACTACTCTTAATGATAACATCGTCCGGCCATTTAGACGCGTCATCAACAGTTATTACAGTTTTATCCCTCAGAGTACACCTGTATGGTACAGAAGGTGATGTTACTATAACTTTGGTGTCAAATTCTCTTTCAAGCCTCTCCACTGTCACATCTAGGTGAAGTAACCCATTAAATCCACACTTGAAACCAACTCCAACCATACTTGATTCGGACCTCTCAAAGTGAAAGGAATGATCATTCAACTTAAGTTTTTCCAGAGCAGATTCGAGCTTGGTAAAATCTCCTCCTATGCATGGGAATATTCCTGCAAAGACCGTGGGCTTGGAGTTTTCGAATTTATTTATGGGCTCAACAAGATTTTTCCTGAGAATAAATTGCTCAAAAGTCACAAATGAATACTTAATTACCATACTTCATAAATGAATAGTTAATTATCATACTTCACAAATGATTTTAGTGAAATTGTGTCTCCGACACGGACTTCATTGGTCCTCTTGATCCCAGCCGTTAACCAACCTACTTGTCCGGACCTAGTAATTTTATAAATCGGTCAATTAACTAACTGCAAAGAATTCGTTTGTTTCATTTCAGGCAACAAGACTCCTAGTCCAGTCACTTTTGAGGTTATATTTGCATTCATCAGCGTAATTTCATCCCCAACCTTGGCAGACCCTTCAAAAACCTAAAAATCTCAGTCTCACTTACACAACGTACTCTGATGTAACAAATTGCTCCTTTGTAGGAGTCATAAAAGCTGTCAAAAACAAGTGCTCTAAACGGTTTTTCTAAGTCCACTTTTGGAGGAGGGATTGTTACAACGATTGTCTCAAGTATATCCTGGATCCCAATACCTAAAAGGTATAATTAGTATTGAGGTTACCCTCTTTGGCCGAAGCTTTTAGAATCTCTGAGTCTTTGAATCCAAACAGCTTTTTCAGTTGTTCAGCTGTAGATTTGAAATCGCAGTGCTATTCAAACTGTTATAAATGGTAGAATACCTGTATATCGATTTTATTTACTACTGGTACTATTTTTAGGCCCTTCTCAATTGCTATGTTTGCTGTGGTAACAGTCTGGGCCTCTATACCCTTTGTACCATCAACCACTAGTACTGCTCCTTCACAGGCTGAAATTGACCTTTGAGCCTCGTGATTAAAGTCAATATGGCTAAAACATGTTAATAATCCTTAAATTACCCTGGAGTGTCGATCAAGTTTAGTGTGTACGTTTGGTCGTCCAAAATCGACTTGTACTTGATTCTAGCAGTTTGCAACTTAATAGTAATTCCTCGTTCTCTTTCTAAATCCATATTATCCAGGTACTGTGCCTTTAATCGGTCAGGTGGTACTGAAAACTTATATTAGTATTGATCCGAATACCTGATTTGGTAAACTCCAAAAACCTATCAGCCAATGTTGACTTCCCATGGTCTACGTGAGCAATGATACAAAAGTTTCTAATCAGTTCTGGGACTACTGGTTCTTCTTCTAAAAACTCGGGGGCTTTTGCAAACTTTGACAAATCTCGATATTTGAGTTCATTTTTAAAAATATTTAGAGAATTCTCATTTATAAAAGCAGTAACAGTGTGTTTATTTGTATTTTTATTCATAATATTCCCACACCCATGATTTTTATAAAGGAATCTTCCATTGTTCGTGTCGAACAAGTTAAAATTTGAACCATTTGTGTTGCTTGTCGTAGAAGTATTATAATACAATGAAATTGATAAGGAAATTGTTGTTACAATGTAAATAAGAAGATATTTATATAACATTAGAAGAAAAAGGATCCGTATTTTGTAGTTTCATAATTAATTGTGTAATGAATAAGATTCGCATTCATAAATTATAACAAAATCTGTACTCTAACAAAATTAACAATTAAAAAATATATTACAATAATAAAAGTTCAAAAATAATGTTAATACAACTTATTATTATTTATTAAGTTTGATAAGGCACAACACAAATACATCAATACCAGTCATCTCACAATACATATTCTAATACAGAAACGTATTAAAAATAATTTAACTATGAGAGTTTTGTCAGCTAATTTTAGGCAAATGTGTAATGTTTTAGTTCAAGTTTTCATCAACTAATGATTTCAACATGAAATTTTTTTTAAAAAATCATAATTTAACTTATTTAAACAATTCTTTCGCTTTGTTTTAACTTATTTTACCTAATTAGTTAGATTTGTATCTTTCCTCCCCTTATTTTTTCTCTTTTAATCAGATAGCTAGCTAGTTTGTGCCTATTTGAACGCCTCCCTATTATACAAAACACAATATATTAATTACATTGAATTCTTATTTTAAATCTGTAAAACACGTTTTTTATGTTTTTAAAAGTTGTTAACAAAAGTTTTATAATTATGTTGTACACTAATCATTCAAAATGATATCAAAGTTACACATTTTCGTCTTTTTTTGTTTTATTATTAAATTCGGCCTACTTTCTTCAACCGAAACGGTATTATTTTTTCTTAGTTATGTGCCAAATGTATATTAATATTTATATCATCTATATACAATTACAATTTTATATTTAGGACATTATTAAGAAAGTTCCGGAAGGTAAATTATAAACAAAGGAGAATAATGTTCTATATATGTTTAAATATATATATATTAAATGTGTATTTGTAGAATGGAAAAAAAAGCGTGAACATTTCACCGAAGATGTCCTAAAGAAATTTATAGAACCAGAACCAATAAAATTCAAATATAGAAGTTAGATTAATATTTTTTAATGATTATATAGCTCATATGTATCCAAGGTCATTAAAGCAGTACTTGGCTGATTTGGATTGTAAAAGCAAGTACCCAGGATCAGTAGCTAGGTGTAATGAAACTACAAAAAATTGTAAATGCATCAAAAAAACATTTTCTTCAAATTCATTGGCAAACTCTTGTATTTATGGATACGATTTAGTCGAATGTATTGGTTCAACTTACAAAGATAGAAAATTTACACTTGAAAGGAGACCTAATTTCGACGTCACCAAGTTCTGTCCTGCCCATAAAAATTCGACTTATGATGATAAACCCTTGGCTGAAGATAAAGAAATAATTATTTCACAATCAGATCTTTATGGTACTTTATGTAAAAATAATTTTCAATAGATACATTTATTAAAAAAACTGCAAGGGTTTCCGATAGAAAGATCGAAGAAATTCTGAAAACTTTTGGGAAGAACCCCGTTAATGATATGTTCTCCGATTTATATTATTATAACACTAATAAACAGGAGAATACAGGTAATTGATGGCCTAAATTTTGATATGTTTAGAAGATGTTGAGGAATATAAACACAAAGATGAAACTGACTATTGTGAATATTTCAAAACAATAAAGGAAATACACGGACTGGATTTTTCTAGAGGAAAATGCCCTGGAAGTTTAAAAAAATGCTACCCTGAAGAACCTTATTCCAATTGTAAATTCGGTTTGTGACATAAATTAAATCCATTTTTAGTTAAAAAAAGATATTATAAACCAAAAAGCAAAGAATTTTATTTGGAATTTGAAGCCTTCTCATTATCAAGTATATTCTCAGTATACCTGGAGAAGGAGAACAATAGGTGCGGACAGGGAGAAGGGAATGCTAAAAATGAAGAAGAAAGATATAAATTCTTTAAGGTTAAAATATATAATGAAATTGACTTCCCACCAAGGAGGTTCTTTAATTTGGGCCCTTTTGGCCCATTTAAAGATATCGGTAAAATGAAAGTATGCGCATGCTTAAATTATACTGAAAAAGATAAAAAATATTCATGCCTCAAATTGCAAGATTATGGCCTTGAAATAGGAGAATTAATCATAAACGGTAACAAGATTAATAAAACATTTATTATTAGATGAAATTTCTTTTGAGAATAACGAAATCGATATTTTAAAAGAGGTTGAGGTCCAACTAGACAATCAGAAGGCATTCATGATTGAGTCAAGTCTGATTAATGGTGATTGCACAAATATTTCTGAAAAATATAAAATCGATTGGGAAAAATCAACCGTCAAAAAAATGCCTAATCTCTCGAAACATATGTTACATAAGAAAAACAATAGATTGGAAGATAAGGCAGTATTTGAACCATATCAGGCCGGAAAATACAATGTGTGCTTTATCAATGTTGATAACGCTTTAATAACAACACATCAATATGTTTACATAGTAAAAGGTATTTTCATTTGGTCTTAAAGTTTATTAGGTGCTAAAAATAATGTAACTTCGATGACATATTCGAACTCAAAAGGCCAACTTGTTGTTCAGCCAATATTGGTTGAACTACTGGGAATGAATAAAAATGATGTAGAGTTGATTTATATTTCAGATTCAAAATCTGAGTGCAACTCCACCGTTTCTGGTTCATATAAAGGGAATGTATATGAATACAATGCACCTAATAAAACAGACGAAACCAAGTTTTTACTATATACAGGACTTGAAGTCGGTGAGGAAAAATATTTTACTGAAAAACTTATATGTGCAAGATACCGTAATGAAACGAATGATTCGGCTGTTGGTCATGTTTATAAGAAAAATTTTGTTGACTTTGACCACGGTAACTTTGATAAGGTACTTGGTTTGGATGGTACTAGACACGATTCCATGTATAATTATGAAATCAAAAACAGAAGTGTATTCAAAGCATGGATCGAAAAGTTTAAAAGCTCAACAAATGAAGAGAAATCAATTATAAAGGATACCGATGCTGACGATTTATTCAATAAATATTTCGAAATAATTCATTTTAGGACCTTTGACCAAATGAATCTTGTCACTTTGTGGATAACGAACAAGGAGGAGATACAAGTGTTTCCAGTTTACAAACTAACACTTGAATCACCAACAAAAATCAGAATGGCTGTTATATCTGAAAAAATTTATTGGTATGTATTAATGATAGATAAAAGGTTAATTGTGAAATACGATTGCACTGAAATAAAAAATAAGTATACACTTGACGAGGTTACTAAATATAACATTCACATACTCCATAACCCAGCAGATTTTGAACTTTTGCAGAATGGAGATAAACTGAGAATAGTTGTGATTGATTCTTATGTCTCTTGTATATTATTACTTGATGAATCTTTGGTAACAGTCAAATCATTATGTAAGGGAAATAAAGACGCTAAAATAGTAAACCCAATATCTTTGTCGTGTATAATCTCAGTAGACCAATCTAATGTATTTAACTGTTTTGTAATTGAGAACATAACTGATGAAATAGTGTGGGTCACTGTCAACATAGACAACGATGAGCTGAAGTATATTTCAAGATATACAACTGGTACTCAAGTACATGATCTTGACCCACTACTAGGATCCATCGTATCAATAGAGTCATTAAATTATTCAGACACTAATCAATCTTCTATACTTCTGTTTATTATAAGGGTAAGTCCTTATTTATCAGTAAATCATTTTTAGGAAAACTATAGATACGGAGCTATCTTATCAGCAGAGTCTAAAGACAATAAGATATACTTTTTATGTAGTATCAACAAGATTCCCGGTTATTGGATGTTGAAATCCATCAATGTAGCACATAATGGACCAGGTAAATATAAATTATTTCTAACAAGGGAAAGCTACATAAATGATCCGATAACAATCGGGAGTGACGTAAAGGAGATATTGAGCAAGATGAGGGACAAATCAAATATTAAATGGGCAATTACATGGACGCCTTTGAATGAATTAATCGATTTGCCAGACCTGAATTATGACATCAAATCTCATCTGACTATTAATGAAACGTTAACAGTGATGCCTCAATTCAACCATAATGAAATTTTAAACAAAAGAATTTACTTCTACATTCGAGAGAATACTGAATCAAAAGGTTATATTGATAGTATAATCAAACTAAATAATCTTACTGGGGAACTAAATATAAATGTCCATAATCTTCAGAAGAAGGTAATAAGATTCAATATATTTTCCAAAATTCTTGGAGTTGAGAAAAAATCAGAAATAAACATAAAATTCAGCTGCAGAGATGGTGAATATTATGATAATGGTAATTGCTCAAAATGTCCAAAAGGAACGTACAACTCCATTGAATTAGAACTATCTAGTGATACGTGGGTAGAGTGTACCCAGTGCCCAAAATATAGTATTACAAATAACACTGGTTCAATATCCTTGGAAGATTGTACATGCGATAAAGGATATTCTTTATTTGTGGATCCAATTACACGAAACGAAGTGTGTACGCCATGCCCACCAGGTATAGATGGACTATATAATCATTAATATTAGGAACTTATAAATCCACTGTTGGATTTCATCCTTGCATTGGATCTTGCTACAAAAACTCAATTTCTGAAGTTGAAGGGAGTACTTCTGAAGAAGGAAGAAAGTGTGAATGGTAACTTTAAATTATCTTAATTAACAATTGTATAGTTTGCCTGGATTTTATTGGGGAGGACAAGACGAAAACACAGATGAATGTTTAGAATGTAAAAAGGGATATTACTGCTCCGGAGGATTTCATATAAAAGCAGTCAAATGCCCAGACAACACTAGTTCTAATCCTCGTTCTACCAGCATCAATGATTGTAAATGTAGTGAAGGCTATGAACCCGTATGGGATGATGAAAATAATGAATCGATGATTGAGGAACCAGAGATAGAATCCGAGAACACGTTAAAGTTTAAATGTGTTCCATGCAAAAAGAACACTTACAAAGATACACAATCAAATGAAAAATGTGAAAAATGTCCACAGTATTCGAACACATCAGATATAGGAAGCAACAAAATAACAGATTGCAATATATGTGATGAGGGATTTTATGAAACCAAAATAGATAATGAACCTTGCAGAATGTGTAAAAAAGATAGTTATTGTGTAGGATCATTGTATGAAGATAAAGATAAAAAAATAGTGTCTGGAAGAAATCTACCATGTCCTAAACATTCAATAACTATAAAGCCTTACAATAAGAATGTGAGTATGTTGAATTGTCTTTGTGTTGAGGGTTATATTCCTGTGACATCTGGTTCATCTGTGAAGTGTATTCCTGCTCCAAAAAACCACTACAAAGATGTTGTTGGTAACGTTCCAGCTGTTCCATGTCCTCACGGATCTATAACATTGTCCAATGGTTCTACTTCGAAGGATTCATGTGTTTGTGACAAGGGCACATATTTTGATTTTGTTACTAAACATTGTACTATTTGTCCTGCTGGTAAGTATTGTTTGGGTGGTAAGGATGATGCTATGAATGATAGACAGCCGATGGAGTGTTCAGATTCCAATGCTCAAACTAAGGCTCAAGGTGCATCTTCATCATCAGAGTGTGCTTGCAAGGAAGGATATTATATGGATGTTGATTCTCAGAATGTGTGTAAGGAGTGTCCTGAGAATCATTATAAATCTTATATTTCTAACGATAAATGCTCTAGGTGTGATGAGAATTCATCTACTACTGGTAAGAAGGGTGCCACATCTAAGGAGCAGTGTGTTTGTGACCCTGGTTATTACTTTGACAAAGGCTGTGTTTCTTGTAACTTCACTGACAAGTATTGTCCTGGTGGTGTAATTGAGACTACGGACGATGATGGTCGTTCTAGAGTTGTAACAAGAAGTCCAATTAAATGTCCACCAAACACAGAGATTCCACCGGGAGTAGATAATGCTAGTTCAATCAACTTTTGTAAATGTACTAAGGGCTACTATTTTGTATCAAAAGATCTGAAGAATAACGAGAAGATATGCAATGCTTGTGCTCCTGGAACTTACAAAAGTTCAGTCAGGGATTCGAATTGCAATGGTCTATGTACTCAGAATGCAACTAGTTTGCCTGGTGCTGAAAGTCCCAATCACTGTTTCTGTAGATCTGGTTACTTTTATCTGGAGGGTGGTATTTGTAGCAAGTGTATGGAAGGAGCTAAGTGTGATGGTGGGTTGGTTAACTACAAGATGAAGACTCTTAAGAATTTCGTTGTCGACATTGATGACCATGTTAAACCAGTTGCTGTTGAAGGTTACTTTTTGGATAAGATAAATTTAAAGTTGAGGAAGCCCGATGATTGGAAGTTTATCAAATGTCCCATCAATGGGTCATGTCTTGGAAATGACAAATGTTCAGCTACAATGGAGCATTATTTGTGTAGTGAGTGTAAGAAGGGATATACTAACAACTTTGTGAAGGGAGCTTTGTGTCAGAAATGTCCCCAAATTCTCCCTAACATTCTCACAGCCATATTGTATTGCTTTGGATTTTTGGTTATAAACATTGTTATGGCACGACTCAACATAAGTTCAGGATACAACCGTCGTTCAATACATTCTGTCGTTATTAAGATTGCACTAAACTTTTATGCCTGCACAAGTGTTCTGAATGTTATAAACGTCAATGACTTAAAACTACCTGTGGGTTTGAAGAAGATGATAAACAAGTGGATTAAGGTGTTTGATTCCGATGATGCAGTGTATTACACATCAATTGATTGTGTGATTAGAAGTTTATTTAACCTGGAACATTCTGATTCATTTTTTTACACGATGCTCTATATGGCTTGCTCCCCCTTGATATTATTGTTTGTTGTGACTCTGATGATGTGGATCATTATGACTCTGTTTAAGGTTATTAGGTATAATGATATTAGGAAGAAGTTGGCTTTATTACAACAGTTTAGGGCTAGGTATGAGGGAGATAATCAAAATAGTCTCATTGAGCAATATAGGAACGAGAGGTTACTTATGATATTAAGATATATTCCATTACCCAACGAGACTGCATGGGATAGATTTAAGAACTTTTTGGAAGATATGATTCCCATTTATGTCACAGTTTTGTTTTCTATCCATGGCAAAATTACGAGTAAGATGCTGAGTTTGTTGGACTGTACCTATATAGATTTGGGTCGCTCCTTCCCAGGCAAATATGTGTTGAGACCTGCAATGAGTATAAGGTGTTCTATTAATCCTTCAGCAGGTTATCTTAGATATTTGATTTTGGGTTTATCTGGATTGTTAGTTTGGGGTCTTGGTATTCCATTCCTGTCATTCATGGCATTGTTTGTTAACAGAAATAACTTGTATGCTCCCAGCATAAGGATGAAGTATGGATTTTTACACAATGGTTTCAGACAAGATTATTGGTATTGGGAAACGATAGTATTTGCTAGAAAGTGTCTTGTTCTACTTATAGGTAGTATTGTCATTGTTCCATCAGAAAACTACAGTGGATCTAGAATATGGATGGCAACGGTTGTAGCCTTATTATTTTCGTTTCTTCAGTTAACATGCGAACCATTTGACGAAAGGTAACTCAATATCAATCCATTTATTAATGTTATTTTAGGGACTACTTTGTACTAGGAAGGTTAGAAAACCATAGCATGAGTACATGGACATTAACACTCTTACTTGTAGCATTCCTAATAGAAGGGAATATCACAGATTTTTTCTCTATTTTTATTTTTTATACGATTTTGTTTTTCAATGCTTTGATTATCATCGAATTTTTATTTTATCTTTTCATTTTTTCCATTCCCCAGCTTTTTTATTTATTTTCATTTTTCTTTCCCAGATATTTGTCAAGAAAAGTTAAAATTCCCTACCCGCTATTTTACAAACAACCAGTCGTTTTTTATGATAAAGAAGATTCTAGTATTTTTCTTAAGCCACAAAACAAAACATTGGGATTAATACATTTCCAAAATTTACCTTCTGTTTACTCCAATTTTTTTGACGCAACTATATCACAAATCTACAAACTAGCAGCTTGTCACTTAAACCTAGATGTTATTCCTTCATTATTCATAGACTTTCTAATCAGATACTCAATATCAATTGCAAATGCAGAGAATAAAGTTATAGAAAAGAATTTATCAACCCAATCTGATGAAAATGAAATATCAGATATCATAGAGGGCGTGACAAGCGAAGGTTATAAAAATAAGAACAAGTATGTAAATATTGATAAATACAAAAAAGAGCACGGCTCCAATTCATATGTAGCAGAATTAGAACATATATTAAATCACCGTGGAATTAAAAGTGATGAAATAAACGGAATAATTAACTCGTTGTATGACGAATCTCATCTAAAAAACGATCTATATTTCTCTGATTTATTCCAATCAATAGAGAACTTATATAACATGGACAAAACTACATTATGTGTCTTGTATGAGTTATTTAAACAGTATAAAACTTATTTCGAAGGTCAGATTAGTAAGGATCTAGATTTACAAATTATCAATCTTATGAAACAGAAAACAGAAATTGAAAATGCAATGAATAGTACTGAAAGTATAGATAATGTTACTAAAGAAATAGATAAAATAAATTCTGAAATCGAAGACTTAAAAAAAGAAAAAGAAGCTATAAGGGAAAGACTACGTAAACTGAAGGAATCAAATAATCGTTATAAAACTGAACGCAAGAGCGTTAAAGCGAGGAAAACTAAATATGATGACGAAAGAGAGTCATTTTGTAAACAATTTATTGAAAATTTTGGGTTCAAACCAATTAATAGGCAAGACACAATTGCACATTATAAATCCAATGATTATCAATAATAATAAAATAATTGTTTACATTCAAATTCTTGGATCTTGAAACCTCTTCCTGAATCCAAAGGCAATTAAATCACTTTCAAAATCTCCCGATCCTATGTGGGAATATTCATCAGGATAGTAAATTTTCAAAGCCTGAAGTGGATCCCTCTTAAACATACGAATTTTATCCTCAACATCTGCAATTTTCTTATAAAGCTCTTCTAACTCAGCCTCAGAACAGAATAACTCCTCTATATTTTCGGATGGATCTAATTCGTTTAATTTTTTGGTAATTTCAGATAAATCATCCAATTTTTTAGTTTCGCGCCCCAAATTAAATATCTTTTCATTATTTTTATAATCTCTATAATGTAAATACGTGTTAGCTATTGATCTTAAGTCCTTTAATTTTATAATTGACAAAGCTACATAAAAATCAGAAAGTGGCATCCCTTTAGAAAGAAGCTCATTGTCAAACATTAGAGATGGGTTAACCACCAGGTTATCGTCAATATAACTCTTGTTATCATTTTTGTTTTGGTTGTAATTGTTCTCTATCATAGATATATTTACCAATTTGTCAATGTTACCATCTGCAAATGACTTTACCAGGTTACTCATTTTTTGTTTAGACGATTCGTTAAAATAAACGGCAAATGTTAATCTAGTAATATACTCAGGAAAATCACAAGGAATTACATCTATTTTCATCCTGATATTTGCAAAGCAAATAATCTCATTCATTACATATGAAAAATAATCCTTTTCACTGTAAGTAATTACATCGATACTATCAAAAATTGACTTGTTGACAATCTTTTTAGATGACCTCAAGTTTGTTGAGCAAGTTATAGGGTCAAAAAATATTATTGGTTCAGCATTTTTAATTTTATTTGAAATTTTGGAGAATAAATGATAAAAAAACCTTGTAATAAAAAATTTAGGTGGTTTGGTTTGAATTCTAAAATTATGACAATAAGCAACAAATAATTGAAAAATAACTTCAAATAAAAATAAAAGGTTAATCAAAACGATGAAAGAAAGAAGGTACATATTGTAAGAAGGTGTAAAGTTTCCTTCTATTAGGAATGCTACAAGTAAGAGTGTTAATGTCCATGTACTCATGCTATGGTTTTCTAACCTTCCTAGTACAAAGTAGTCCCTAAAATAACATTAATAAATGGATTGATATTGAGTTACCTTTCGTCAAATGGTTCGCATGTTAACTGAAGAAACGAAAATAATAAGGCTACAACCGTTGCCATCCATATTCTAGATCCACTGTAGTTTTCTGATGGAACAATGACAATACTACCTATAAGTAGAACAAGACACTTTCTAGCAAATACTATCGTTTCCCAATACCAATAATCTTGTCTGAAACCATTGTGTAAAAATCCATACTTCATCCTTATGCTGGGAGCATACAAGTTATTTCTGTTAACAAACAATGCCATGAATGACAGGAATGGAATACCAAGACCCCAAACTAACAATCCAGATAAACCCAAAATCAAATATCTAAGATAACCTGCTGAAGGATTAATAGAACACCTTATACTCATTGCAGGTCTCAACACATATTTGCCTGGGAAGGAGCGACCCAAATCTATATAGGTACAGTCCAACAAACTCAGCATCTTACTCGTAATTTTGCCATGGATAGAAAACAAAACTGTGACATAAATGGGAATCATATCTTCCAAAAAGTTCTTAAATCTATCCCATGCAGTCTCGTTGGGTAATGGAATATATCTTAATATCATAAGTAACCTCTCGTTCCTATATTGCTCAATGAGACTATTTTGATTATCTCCCTCATACCTAGCCCTAAACTGTTGTAATAAAGCCAACTTCTTCCTAATATCATTATACCTAATAACCTTAAACAGAGTCATAATGATCCACATCATCAGAGTCACAACAAACAATAATATCAAGGGGGAGCAAGCCATATAGAGCATCGTGTAAAAAAATGAATCAGAATGTTCCAGGTTAAATAAACTTCTAATCACACAATCAATTGATGTGTAATACACTGCATCATCGGAATCAAACACCTTAATCCACTTGTTTATCATCTTCTTCAAACCCACAGGTAGTTTTAAGTCATTGACGTTTATAACATTCAGAACACTTGTGCAGGCATAAAAGTTTAGTGCAATCTTAATAACGACAGAATGTATTGAACGACGGTTGTATCCTGAACTTATGTTGAGTCGTGCCATAACAATGTTTATAACCAAAAATCCAAAGCAATACAATATGGCTGTGAGAATGTTAGGGAGAATTTGGGGACATTTCTGACACAAAGCTCCCTTCACAAAGTTGTTAGTATATCCCTTCTTACACTCACTACACAAATAATGCTCCATTGTAGCTGAACATTTGTCATTTCCAAGACATGACCCATTGATGGGACATTTGATAAACTTCCAATCATCGGGCTTCCTCAACTTTAAATTTATCTTATCCAAAAAGTAACCTTCAACAGCAACTGGTTTAACATGGTCATCAATGTCGACAACGAAATTCTTAAGAGTCTTCATCTTGTAGTTAACCAACCCACCATCACACTTAGCTCCTTCCATACACTTGCTACAAATACCACCCTCCAGATAAAAGTAACCAGATCTACAGAAACAGTGATTGGGACTTTCAGCACCAGGCAAACTAGTTGCATTCTGAGTACATAGACCATTGCAATTCGAATCCCTGACTGAACTTTTGTAAGTTCCAGGAGCACAAGCATTGCATATCTTCTCGTTATTCTTCAGATCTTTTGATACAAAATAGTAGCCCTTAGTACATTTACAAAAGTTGATTGAACTAGCATTATCTACTCCCGGTGGAATCTCTGTGTTTGGTGGACATTTAATTGGACTTCTTGTTACAACTCTAGAACGACCATCATCGTCCGTAGTCTCAATTACACCACCAGGACAATACTTGTCAGTGAAGTTACAAGAAACACAGCCTTTGTCAAAGTAATAACCAGGGTCACAAACACACTGCTCCTTAGATGTGGCACCCTTCTTACCAGTAGTAGATGAATTCTCATCACACCTAGAGCATTTATCGTTAGAAATATAAGATTTATAATGATTCTCAGGACACTCCTTACACACATTCTGAGAATCAACATCCATATAATATCCTTCCTTGCAAGCACACTCTGATGATGAAGATGCACCTTGAGCCTTAGTTTGAGCATTGGAATCTGAACACTCCATCGGCTGTCTATCATTCATAGCATCATCCTTACCACCCAAACAATACTTACCAGCAGGACAAATAGTACAATGTTTAGTAACAAAATCAAAATATGTGCCCTTGTCACAAACACATGAATCCTTCGAAGTAGAACCATTGGACAATGTTATAGATCCGTGAGGACATGGAACAGCTGGAACGTTACCAACAACATCTTTGTAGTGGTTTTTTGGAGCAGGAATACACTTCACAGATGAACCAGATGTCACAGGAATATAACCCTCAACACAAAGACAATTCAACATACTCACATTCTTATTGTAAGGCTTTATAGTTATTGATTTTTCTTCACACTTTATCTTTTTCTTTGCGTACATTTTTACATTTTCATTTATCGGATCAGAACCCACGCAATAGTGATTTTCGCTACACTCCTCACAAGGATTTTGTACATCTTCCGTCTCATAATAACCTTTGTCACACAAATTACAATCACTAACACTAGTTGGACTCATTGATTCGCTAAATGTATTTTCAGGGCAATCATTACATTTTGTATTACCTTCAACATCTTTATATCTTCTATATCCGCAGGGTATACAAATTAGGTTATTTATATCTAGATTTTGAGTATCGACATTTAATAATTTAATTTCTTCTTGTATTCTCAATTTTAATTCGTATTCAGGATTAGACTGATCAATTAACTTATTTTCATCAGCAATTTCATAACCTTTTTTGCACATACATTCATCAATTGACAAAGGTAATCTTAAGAAAGAACCATTAGAATTCACAATCACTACGGTTGTAGTATTTGTTGGACACTTGTATTTCTTTCCATGTATTCCACCAGGACAGAAATATCCGTCCTCGCAAGGTACACACTCTTTAACACCACCTATATTTTTGAAATAATAACCTTCATAACAACTACATTCTCTATCTTCTTCAGAAATACTACCAATTTTATTTGAAAAGGAATTATTGTAACAGCCATTTCCGATGCATTTTTGCAGTCCAACAGAGCTCTTCCATTTACCTGCTTCACATGGTTCACACCTATTAGTACCATCAGATATGTATTCATATCCTGGTGCACACAAACATTGAGTGCTAGAAGTAGAGCCCTCGCTTATTGTTATTTCTCTTTCGGGGCATTTGGTACATTTTTTCCAGTTCAAAATATCAGATTTTATCATGGCCAGTGAATTGAATTCCCCTCTTTGGCAGATTTTGCAGCCATTAGATTCCTCATTTAAATCATCATCATCTTTTTCTGTGAAAAAATAACCATCTTTACAAGAGACTTTAAATTTTAAGTATGTGCTTTTAGATTCTATAAACCCAAATGCAGTCACACGTATTGAAAGCACCAGTTTGTAAATATAATTAATCTTAATAGTTATTTTTCCAGTATCACTATTTATTTTTATCTCATTCTTATGAATGGCGTTACCATTCCAATCATAATTTGTTTTTATAGTTTTCAGATATTTCATATCATCTGATTGCTGTTCTTGCGAGTTCTGATGCTCATTATTTAAAATATCCAACTCATATCTTATTAGGTTTTGTTTGTTTCCAGAATCTATTTTTGGTCGAAAATTTAATTCTTCTCCAATTACTATCCATTCTGGAGTGTTGTACTCAAAATTGTTGATAAAAACAGTATCATTAATATTAATGATATTGATAGATGACGATCCACTTCTATTGTAGTCATTTCCTCTAGGTCCCAATCTGAATAGCATTACATAGTCCTGATCATCCATTTCATCATTGTTTTCAACGCTCATCGACAATTTTGAAATGTGAACAAAATTTCCGTATGATATCATGTTCAATTCGGTCCTGCCGTAATAGTAAATCTTTTTTAATTCGCTGCCCAAATCCAAGGTTAAAAGTGATACAGCTGGATTCTCTGATTCAACAATATAAATTAAAATTGTTTTCCCATATGAAACAGTTTCAACTGATATAGGAGTCATCAATGAAGGTGTAATAAACCGTTTCTTATATTTGCGTGATTCAGAAATGGTATCGCTCATTTGTCCACCAGCATATGATTCTATTAATGTCAATTTATTGTAAAATATATCAACTTGAACCCATAACAAGTTTCCTTCATGAGGTTGTGTTATAAAACACTGAATGAATCTTGAATTTTCATCAGCTTCGTATCTGAATCCATCCAAAGTGTTTATGCACTGTCCCATTTCGTTAGAAGTGTCAGCGCATGAAATATATGTGGGCTCAAATATACGCACAGAACCTAGACCTCCACACAGTTTAGAAACCTCATTTAGGGTAGAATCATACAATATTATACAATTCAGGCCAACATCAGTTACTAGTATCAAATGACTATTAGTACAATCAAAACTATAGGTAATTATTTTCATGTCAACCGGTGATACGAGTTTTGTACATGAATTATTGCTCTCATCACAACTTCTTTTAATAAAATTCATGTTGAATAGATTGTGATGGTTATTGTTTTTATCAGCTTCAATCTCGTACATCATTATTCCTGGTTCGCCCTCAGTCAAAACTAGGCCTATTAATTTATTCATCGAAATGTATGCCACAAATGCCAATGGGCTTCTTACATTAATCTTTCCAATGTATGTAGGAGAAAGCCTATTTGGTCTAAAAACCCACATACTGACTAAGTCATCATCAGGATATGACCAAAAACTCAATATAGCCGGATATTGAAGTTTATAATCTATTTTAAATCCATCAATATCTAAGTCATTAAACCCTCCTTTGTATTGGGATTGGATCAATTCCATGATTAAGTCGAAATAATTTCTTTCAAATTTATTGCCACTACTTATCGTGGATTCGAATTTGAATGTTTCATCATCATTTATATAAATCTTAAGTCTCATTATATCCCATTCATCGTATATCTTATAATTAAATATGTTTTGAGGTATTTGAACTTCTTGTTCTGGGTATATTTCACTTAACTCATGATTAACAAATTCCGTAAATATTCCAAACCCAAGAGTTTGCATTTTCAAATCATGTGTGAATACACAGACTTCAAACCTTTCAACTTTAGTATCCAGTTGGGTCAATTTTTTTGTAATTTCAAAATCAGATGCTCTCCAGGTAGTCAGTGAGGTATCAATTACACTGTCCAATACTGGGGAAATGTTTATTGAATATGCGAATGGCTTTTCGCATAACTTTGAATCTTTATCATATTTTGATATTACAACTGCTATCGGCGGGAATTTTATTTTCCAACTTTCGAAAAATAGAGATTGTTCGCGGAATCTTTTTTCACTTCCCGTGTCGGTTATTAAGGTAAATATTTTGTTTGAATAAAATCCTAAAACTGTTTAATGAATAATAACTAACCTCTAATGTTTAATCTATGGACAATAAAAGGGGTTTTATCAGGGTCGTTCGTATTTTCATAAATCATAGAATATTCACCTGCTTTTTCCACTTCAAATTCTATTCTTTCATTCAAACTTACTGTTTTCCTTGATATAGATTTTACATTATTTCTCAAACTAGGTCTCCTATTCATTTCTGGTACATAT
Organism: Theileria parva strain Muguga; assembly: GCF_000165365.1. Classification (NCBI taxonomy): domain Eukaryota; phylum Apicomplexa; class Aconoidasida; order Piroplasmida; family Theileriidae; genus Theileria; species Theileria parva. Next base: position 2,140,793 of record NC_007344.1, on the reverse strand, counting down.
ATTTTCTCAGTTCTATTATTTTTTTCAATTTCTAAAATTATGTTGATCGATTTCATACAAAGTTCTTGTTTTAAGAATCTGGTCTGTTTACAAACTAATGAATCTGACTCATTAAGCAATGACACTACTCCATAGCCTTGTTGATTTACGTTTATTATTGAAATTTTATTATCTTCCTTATCCTCAATTTTACCAATTGACGTACCTAATTCACATTAATTCAAACGATCGTACCTTCTACAACTAGATTTCCTATAGTAATTGTATAATTTGCATTAGATGCGCAAGGATTTTTCATCCCGTTTGCATATTCGTAATAGGTGCTATACATACAAGCACAGATTTTAGAATTAGATTCTATGTGTTCTAAAGCCAAATACCCCTTGAATACATATGAAGCTCCATTAAAATACGAGTCTGAATACTCGAATATATCATTTTCGTAGTTCTCCACTTCTTTGTCTTTGGTTAAATTGAATACTTCTAATTCATAGGACCGAATTATATTTTCTGTGTTTTGTGTTCTAAAATCTCCGCAAATTTCAGAATTTTCTACAAATATAATCCTAAGTCTGTATTTGGGCACATATGGAGCTATCCAAATATCAAACAAAGTTCCAGGCTGAATTACTTCCTTTTGAATTTCTAAAGCAACACATAAAATCAAAACAAAAACCTTTTGGTGTGCATTTTGACAATTTATCTACATCTGTTAAACACCAAATTCCTTTTTTACCATGTACTTCTCTGCAGTAGTTATTTGGAAATACAAATCTTTTATCGTATAAGGTACTATTTTTCGTTAAAGCTTCACTCCAATTCAAACACTCATATTTATCAATTGATACATTTTGGCATCCTTCATAGGTTATATAGCTATCTGCAGTTTCATAGTCACCTTGATTATTTTCATTACACGCTAAAAAATTACGTATTCACATGGATTTAAACATACGACAACCATTCGTAAGACTATTCCAATCTATTTTGGAATGATCAATTAATATTCCTCTATCAATATTCTTTGGTACTCTTTTGCATGATACGAAGTTTCTACAATCCTCTAGGCACAGTCCGTTTTGTTCAGTATTAATATCATCTATTGAATAACACTTAACATTAAAGTTTTGATCAACTATTGCAGAATAATTTTCCCTATCACACAACTCATCTAGTGATTCTTGAATTTGGGTCATTTCTAAACACATTTAAATTTAACCATACTTACTACAATTTTTCTTAATTTGTGCATTTACCAAACTCATACTGAACGGTTGTTTATTTGTAAATGATCTTGCTATTCCGTTACATGGCACCAAGTCTCCACAATTACTTATGCATGAATTATCGACAATTGAATAATCAAGATATATCTCTTCAACGCAAAAGAAATCTACTTTTCCCTTATCAAGTTTGAATCTTGCTGAGTTTGATACTGTGTTACTCCTCATATTACAAAAGTTGTTTGCCCAGATTTGGACTCTGGAATAATGAAAGTGACCTGTATTAATTCTATTATTCTAATGTTTTACCAAATTCGAATGTATTAGACTTTAATCCGAATATTCTGCTATCATTTCTTAACCATGTCTTAACTTTGAACTTGAATTCTCTTTTCTTCATCATTTTATTTTGTACTGCGGCATGTGTTACTAAATCTGCTGCTACATCTTCCTCTGAAATCTGACCAGCAAAATAATTCGTTTTAACTAACGTCCACGTTGGAAGTGTTGAGTTTTATTGCCTTTGATTCTACCTGCTTGCTTTAATTATAATGAAAAATATACCTTTGTATATATATTGGTGTATAATACAACGAACGCAATCACACAAAATATTTTTATCATATTAAGTAGCTAAAATTGACGATTTTTATATCATTCTTTTCAATGTTTATTAAAACAAAAATGAATTACAAAATTAGTTATTTTAAAGTGTGTAAACTTTGATTAAGATGTGTTAAGTTCACTGAGTCGAGTCACTTATTATTCTGATGTATAGGATTTAGTCACTAGAATAGTTATAATCTGAAAATTAAATTTAAACACTAATTCCACATGTTAAAACTTTATTTTTGCATTAGTTTAGTGCCGGAATTTGTTATAATTTCATCTATTAATCCGTAGGATTTGTACTCTTCTGAAGACATGAAATTATCCCTTTCTATATCTGATGCGATTTTTTCATAGGGCTGTTTTGTTATGTTACTGAACAAATTAATACGTTCAAATTATACCTACCTGTAAATTTCAACTAAATTTCTTTTAATTTCTAATATGTGTTGAGCTTCAATTTTGATCTGTTCTGCAGTGCCTTCTGCAAGGCCGCTAGGCTGAAGTAATAGAACTCTTGAGTGCTTGAGTCCATATCTTTTTCCTGGCGTTCCTGCACCTAACAGTAGGGTGGCAGTTGAGGCACAAAGGCCTACGTTTATGGTTACAATTTCCGACCGGACATGCTGATTAAATTTGATCTATTTTCTATTTTACCTTTAGTGTGTCATATAGAGACAAGCCCGAATGCATATTTCCCCCAGGGCTGTTAATATACAGTGTGATTGGTTTTTCTGATGTTTCATTATCCAGGCATAGGATTGCTGCAATGAGTTGATTCACGTATTCATCATCTAATGGTTGACTAACAAACAGTATACGCTCTCTAAATAGCCTAAAAAATTTTATGTTCTGTCAACAATGACCTATTATGTATATCTTCCCACTCAACTTGGTTGGATCCTGGGTGTTTATATGAAACCTTCGGGATTCCTTAAATATATGTTCAAATCAATTAAATTACCTATTATATTTTGTGTTTGTAAATTACATTTGTTATCACTTTTACTAAAAAACTTGTCATAGTAAAGATTCTTGTGGAATTTTCCTAATCACATTTCAATACTTTAAATATTACCGCTGTTAATATTGTTTATCTTAAATGTGTAACACCTTTCCTAAAGAATAATAATTATCTGTTAATAAAAATTTTATTTACCTTAATAAAACTTAAAAATACAAGTATCCGAAATGTAATTTCAAGTACTTCCATGGAATCTTATTTTATGGATTAGTTTGTCCTTATATACTCCCATTTTCAGCAAAATAAACTATAAATCCAAAAGTATACATACAACTAACATTTAGACATTATATTCAAATAAAAGAGTGCTAAATCAAAAAAACTTTTAATAGAAGGCACACAAGGGTCTGAAAGATCAAGCCAGGAACGTAATGTCCAATCTGCTGAATATACATTATAAATAGAATTTTGTAAATTGATTAATTAAAAAATTCATGGAGATGATTAAAAACTTGTCATTTTAATGGAACCACCAGTCTGTTGTACCATTGCGTCTATAATATCTCCGTTTTCAATTCCTAGTTCTTCAGGGGTTGCATCACCTTTAATCCTGTCTCCGTCAAATAGGAATCTCACTAAATTTTTTATGAAAATGATTAATTAATAAAAAATACCGGCTTCGGGTGATTGTCCCAGACGGCTGCAATATGTGTTCATGAGCTTCTCCAATTTTGTCTTTTTTTTAATTTTAAAGTAGACTTCGGACCCGTCCTAGAAGTTTTAAATTTTTGTTAGAACTTACTGGTGATCTAACTTTAAGCTGAATGTGATCATTATCAGCATCTGGGGGATTATTTTCTTTAACTGTGTTTTCGTCCATGTTGAACTAGTTTATTAATTTAAAAGATCTGAGCATTTAAAATTTAAATAGTTTTGTTTTGAGGCATCATTGAAATACCAGATGTTTTCTGGAGTTACATAAAATTAGATCAGATACGGACCAAAAATATAATATATACTTTGGAAATATATATGATTAATTGGAAATTAAAAGAATTTTAAATAATTTTTTTATTTGGCATCTTAAAATTGGATATCATTCACTCCTCCACACCCCATGTATACAGAAAATAATAGATGGAAAGGAGATTAATATGCTATTTATAAATGTTCTTAATTTTATTAGAGATCCTCTTGAGTCTGATATTTACGAATTTTGAAATTTTATCTTCTGATGTCAAAATGTGTGTATTGTCATTTACGACATCACGAATCTTTGTTATTGCATAAGCTGCATCCTTCTTGTTTTTAAATGTGAGCCCATCTAGTATTACACACACAAGATGTGCATACAGATATAGAAAATACTCTAGAAGTAACTTGTTCCTCTCTTCTCCTTTTCCAGATCTGATCTTGTCTACTAGTATCTTGAGTGTGTTTGAGATTCCTTTATTCTTCTCCTTCAATACCTTAAACTTTTCGTAATTAATCCCCGTTCTGCTCCTTATTAACCTCTCAATCCTGCCTTTAAATTCAATTGTGTGTATTGTCTTAGTTTGCATTAGTAGTGACGTTACAAACATCTTCGTGTTAGATCTCTTGGCCTGAAGGAGTTCTAGATATATTCTAAACACTCCTTGGAGAGCTAGATGAGTATTTTCTCCTGTAATCCCTAGAACAAAAACGTTTTTGAAAAATTGGTCTAACACACTTTCAAAAAGAGTCTCAAAAGACGTGTTGATCTTACCCAGGAATAGGTTTATATCCTGCTTAATTATGATCTTTAAGTTATTTTCTGCCACTCTCTGCACGTGTGAGTCTGGTGTAAGTAACTGTGCGAACACAAATGGCAACAACTCCTGAACATTTGTAAGCCTATTAACAATAATTATCTCTATAATTTCCATGTACAAAACTTTATCCTCTCCAGAATCTGATAACCCTCCTTCAAATAACTTTTCATCCACCAACTCTTTATTAAAATCATTCCCATTTCCAAGCCCTGTACCTTCCCTCTTCACTTCTACATTGTAATAGGTAGCTATTAACTTCATAAACACACTTATATACTTCTGTATCATTATATACATTAGGTTGACTAGGTCTCTTCTTTCTTTCTGCCTTTTGTTGCCCTGGTTAACTTTATCATTTTCAGAATCTGGGCCTTCTGAACCTGACGTGGCTGATAATGTCTGGTATGTGTTCAACAGCTGATACAGTATCAGGATCAGGTTATTTGATTTGTAGGAGTTGTTCTGGTAATATTCGTATATGTCTGACAGCAGTGACTTCAACTCCTTGTGGTTGACTTTGAACAGGTTATTTATGTTTGAAAGGTACCGACAACAGCACTCGATGAACAAACCTGAAATATTATGGATACCCACACCATTGTAGAGCTTAAACATTTCTATAAAAAGATTGAAAACCTTGAGTTCCATGTCGTTGAACTCAGCCACACAGCCCAGCTGCCAGGAGTATTTGTACACGTTCACGTCAACCAGGACCTTGTTTTCGATAATATTCCTTGTTACTTCCAACTTAGTCATCTTATCACTCCCAATGTTAACATTCAAGAGTGAAGATAACATTGCTTTTATGTTGTTGAGGTACTTGAAAGATGTTTCATATATCTTCGTTACATGTTCCTGGTTGTTATACGTGAGTAGTTGTATTATTGACCTTATTAAAATGGGTGAATTGTAGTTGACCAGGCCGACCACATTGTTAGCTATATTGTTCAACTCACACAGTATTTCATCTTCTTCCTTAACAGTATCACCATTTGGTGTCGGTTTTGTGTTTTTAATGTACCTGTAGACTATGATGATGAGGTTGTTAATTGCAATAATCAGGTTAATCTGGTTAACGTCGAGTTTAATTCCTCCTATTATCTTCAAATATGGTATAAAATACACTAGATGTTTTACAAAAAGTCTTGGGTAAACCTCTCCAAATAACTTAAACACACTCAAGGTCTCAGACAGTTCATAGTAGCTTGACCCTTTAGACCTCTTCACCAAAAACAAATCAAGTAAATGCTCAAGCCAAGTATTAACTATTGACTCAGAATCACTCAAATTAGGGTCATTTCTAACTATATTCTTCCTTGTAACATGAGACTTCTGATAACCACCATAGTAACCTATTGGATCAAATATAACTTCGGTATTACTTTGGTAGTAGTTCAACATTATCAATACAGGGTTAAGTTTTCCTTTATAAGACTCCATTTTATATAGCAATATCTTTATTAACTTTTCCAAAAACACCATCTTCTCCTCATTCAGGATTTTTTTCGATACGGTATCATTTGAACTCTCTTCACCATTAAGCTTATCTTTACCGGTTAATTTATTCTCTGGGTTATGTTTAGTATTCTGAAATGAATTAGACTTAAAAATCTGTACTGAGTATATAAAGAATACGCTAGACAGCAGGTTATATAGAGCCTTTTTAACCTGTTGGTGTTCTCTGTACGAGTCCAAACTTCTTTGTGCTAAAACAGACACCACATCTAAATATCGCGTAACATTCACCAGGCTTAGGAACATGTGTAATACCTTCAGTGCCCCTAGTCTGATTTTATAATTTAAATCCTTAGTTGATGATAATATCTTATTTAACAAATCCTTACTCAGGTAATTAAGAAGTTCAGCCTCACACTCATCATCATCTCTAACATTCTTTCCGCAACCATACGTCTTGTTGTAAAAATGAATCAGAAAATTAGTGTATATATTGATAACTTGTTGTCTAACGTACACATTATAGTCTGATAATGAAACCAACAACAGACTTTGTATATTTTTATCTAATAAATAATCGTAGTTCTTGGTCACAACTTCAAGTATAAAATCAATACACAACCTAAGTGTTGTATTCTCATTATTCGTATATATTAAATTAACAACCGTGTCCAGTATTGAATCATAGGACTCATGAAAGATTTTATATGTATACACATCACGAATTAACACATCTATCCTATGTGCAGGGGTGTTGTGGTATTTGGCTTCAGACAGGTAGGGATAGTTGAACAAGTGTGAATAGTTAATGTTGTTAAAAATATCATTAATTTTTGTAGGCGATCCACTAGAATCATCGAAATTAACATTGTTAATTGCTAAATACTTAAAAATTTTAAGGAACAACAGCAATTGCTGCACTTCCTGAACATTATTAATGTAACAGTAGTCTTTAAGGAAGGTGTAAAATATACAAGTTCCAAGATTATTCAGGCTTGAAGTAGCGTCTGTTATGCTAATGTAATTCAAATATCCCATGATATTCTCCTTAATACTCTCCAATGTGATTTTTTTTACATCATTTTTAGCTGAATCCAAATTGTTCAAATACTTGGTTTTATGCCGGTCCAAAAACGGTATTCTTAGAACTCTGTTATATAATTCAAATATATGACTTGATATAACCAGAAGTAACCTAAGGGACTGTAGTTTCCTTGGATTCTTTTCTCCCTTTACGTCTTTAAACTCCTTCTTATCATTTGTTCTCTTGCCTGTCAGATTATTTCCATTAATATGGGCAATTAGCATGCTCAACAATTCAGATACCATTAACGATACAAATGGGTGTTTTGGGCTCTCTAGCTTCTGGAGTAAAATTTGAAAAAATATTTTTTGGTTCCTAAATGTTACATTTTCCATATAAAATGCATCATTTGCGAAATTCCTAAAATTAGTCTTGAATATTCCGTACGACTCCTTCTCGTCTCCGATACCTTCAACTATGTTATTCTCATCTATTCTCGACGTGTTGATGAACATCTGCTCAAATAGTACCACTATAATCTCCACATAATAGCAGTTATTAGTGTTTCCTGTGTCCCTATCTCTGGTATATATTTTCACGCTATCATCTTCTTTGTTACTTTTCATACTATTCTCGGAGGTCGTCGATTTCGAAACACAACTGGTATCATTACTTCTGGGTGTGGTCATGTTGTAAAGTTGAGAATTAAAGAATATAAAATTCGACGTTATGAATTTCAACGCCGACTTTACTTGTTCTACTTGAAATCTCTTAACAATTTCCTTACAAACTCCAAAAGCACCCACAATAACTGTATCAATGGGATAGAAATTATAAAAGAAAGGAAAAAGGAGCTTAAAGAAAAGTTCCAAGTCATCAGAACCTAGGTTTTCTACCAAACTTGAGGCGTTGTTCAACAATTGGACGAACATCTGTTCCAAGACTCGATTCTCTGTATTATCAGGGTTGAACGGAGTATTAGGCCCGGAAGCTACTTTTATTAAATTTGTTATGTTATCATAAAAAATTTGTACGTTAAGTTTGGCGTCCATTATCTGCAATGCAACATTCATAACATAAAGCTTGTAATAAAAGCTACTTGCTTCCTGTAACTGTTTGAGGATAGGAATCAGAGTCTCCTCCAGTTTTACCAGTTTATCAAACTCTAGGTCTAATAGAAGTAGCATACTAGGGTGGCTTTCTAATTTCTCAAAATACTCAGGGTCCTTTAAGCAGCTAATTAATTGCTCAAACTCATCCACAACAGGTTCATTATCTGTTGAATGCCCGCTTTCAGCAGTAACCATATCGTCAGTGTTAATCATTTCATCGGGACTAACCAATTCATTAGTAACAAAAGTCTCTTCAGAACTATTTCTAACAATATCGATGTTAGATGACTCAATATCAGTTGTACTTAAGGATTGAGAAGTGTCATATTTTTTAATGAACTCAGTTGGCGTGGACCTCACAGGAGTACCTAGCCTATTAACTGAGGAGGTTAATGAGCTGTATACTTCGGAAACGTTATCACTTGTATCATCTAAACAATTATCATTGTTCATTAGAAGGTCCAATATTGACAGCCCATTAGCGCTGTTGGAGTCGGAGGGTTGTTCACCAATTTTGCTAGTTTCGTAACACATATCTTCAACAGTTCCTGAATTGGTTGGTTTACCAACACTATTGAGTATTTTCAAGTATTTGATCCTATCATGTTCGAGGGAAGTGTAATTATTTACAACGGCCTTTTCCTGAAGGCCGTTTAATTTATCATCAAATCCTTTTGAAAAATTTTCTACGCCATTATTTAACTCAAAGGACATCAGATTATCTGAAGATTCAAATTTCCCAGACTCAGAGTGTGATTTATCCTCAGTTGAGGAGCTTTTACTATAGTTAGGGGTGGATGTAACACATGTTGATAAAATTTTATTTCCATAGAAAATACTAATAGAATTAGAGTTTAAATTAAAATTTTCGTGCGATAATTGTGCATCGGAATCCAAATTACTCATACTAATTACATCAAACATACCACAATTTATGAGCTGCCCTTACCCAACTCACCACATGGATAAAGTTAGAAAAAGATTAGGAAAATTCCGCGTTTTTGGGTTAATTTTTCAATATAGGAAAAATATGAATTATAAATACAGGAGGCGCTCACTAAGTAGGGAAAGTTACAGGCGCTATTCCAGTACCGACCGAAGCGTTTCTAGAAGCAGGTCGCCAAGGCGCTACAGAAGGAGCGTTTCCAGGAGTAAGCGTAGTTATTCAAAACCTAGAAGGCGTTTTTCAAGGGATAGACGGAGTTACTCAAGTAGCTCGCCAGATGATCGTCATCACCGAGGTATTTTTTCCTTCCAATATATTATTTACAAAGTTTTAGAACGTCGAAGACATCATTCGCCTTCTCCTGATAAAACTAACACAGAACCAGTTTCTGTTAATGGAAATGAGTCTGAAACTCTAAAAACTTCACAAAGGAAGAGAATTCGCAACATGTCATGGAAGCTTCCAAATGCGAATGATTTTCCTAACAAAAACAACTTTAATCCACAAAGAAGAAATAGATCAAATAAATTTAACTTTAATAGTAGATTTGACCACAGTTTAAATAAAACTAGCCTAGAAAATTTTAGATATGAATCGGACGAATTTAAGGTCCAAAAGGTTAGTTAACACTGTTTTATGTTTAATTTTTATAGGAAAAAATGAATCAAGCTTTAAAGGAAAAAGAAGATAGTAGCAGGGAAGCTAAAAAATTACTTTCAGATTACACCAAGGAACTCAATGTTAGTCCACTGTCATCTATATACCATACTATTCCTATATACCCTATAAATAGTATAAATAAGTTATAAATATATGTTTATAGACTCTGGTCGGAAATTTGTCTAAGCTACCGAAGGATTCTCAGGAGTACCAGGAGTCCAACGAGAAGATTCAATCGCTTAAAAAGGCTATGAAGGACTTAATATCTCAGGAAAGACAACCACCTAAGAACAAGTTGATGAAACCTCCCTTCGACAAGAATATTAGTTTAGATAACAGGGAAACAAAGATATTTTTTCCAAATCTTCCAGATTGCGCTAAAGGTATTAACTACTTAGTTATTAAAACCTTCACTGAATAATTATTTTACAGGTAAGGGTAACTTAGCCAAATGGATCTCTGACAACTCCAAATTTTTACTACCCCAAAAAATCGCAATGTTGGCATCACATGGAACTACATATGAAGCTGCAGTTATTGAATATAAAACACACGATGTTGCACAAAGGGTATGTTACTACCAGAATGTTTAGAATATTTTACTAATTTAACATTAGCATAGTTAACTGTCTCTATACACATAGTATAATACTATTACCATATTAATGTAGGTGCTAAATTCATGTAAATTACACGGAATAACGGTTTCCTGGATGCCCACATCAGAAACAACGTCTGAAACTAGTGATCTCATCAAGGGAAGTGACAGTGTTACAGAGGTAATTCAACCAGAATGTGTTCAAATTATTTAAGGTCGACGTCGATTTTGGTTTCATGGAGGAATAAACTCGTTTTCCCACATCGTCTGTAAATATCAGAAATTTTGATTTATTAATCATATTTAACAATATATTATACATGTTATGACATTAATTATATAAAATTTAATTAAAACTTTGTTTCGGAGCTGTAAAATTTAAAAAATGAGTTCAAACCTCAGGAAACTCCGTTTTATGCAAAAGTCTGATGAAAAACCTCAAACAACCACAGAAAAAGTAGTTAATACACTAATTGGAGACAAATCTATCTGGATTCGTGAAGGTTTTGAGGAAATTCATAAATTCCATGACGAGAAGGCCGATCATAAACAGAAGTATCCTAAAATTAGATACATGACCAGGTTTGAAAACAAATGAATATTTATTTTCAGGAGATCCTACAATGGAGCGAATCCATCTACTGAGGGGTTTATGCAGAAACTTAAAAAGAAAACCACAACTCAAACAAATAAACAGAATGTGTAGTATAAAACATTAAATTTTAAGGTTGGATATGAAGTAAATTTGTTCATTTGTAGCTTCAGGCCATTGATAAAATGGTATATTTATAAATTTGAAGCCTGATTTGGTAAGGAGTTTACTCTTAAGTTTACTATTAAGAGTATATCCCAATTGATAATTCTCTACTTCTCTCTTTAATATTTTATTTATCCTAAACATTCATTATATCTATTTACTATTATATCTATGTACTATTATATCTATGTACTATTATATCTGTGTACTATTATATCTATGTACTATTATATCTATGTACTATTATATCTATGTACTTTTACGTATATTGTGTAATATTATACTTTATTTTTTTAATACCTCGGGTTGAGAGTTGTTGAATAGTGATAAGGCCCATCGACTTCTATGACAGCATTCTTTGATGGAACAAAAATATCAACGATGTAAGGGCAGACGTAGTGCTCCAACAACGTTACATAATTAAAAGACTTGAGTATAGTATCGACTTGGGAGTGGATATTACTAGTCTTGAATTCATTGGGGGCAAAAGTTGGCTTAATGTGCTCCAGAGAGTCTAGAAAACTTGATATTTCAGTTCCCGAAATTAACCCTTTCAAATGAATTCTTTCCAAAATCATTGATTTTCTAAGTAAATTTAATTGCGATACAAAGTTGGGGAACTTGGTTATTTCTTTCATATCATCTCCCGAAAATATACCGTAAACATACTTCAAAATTGAGTGAATTAGAGTATCGAGTTTGAGGTTAAATTCGGAGTATGAGTAATGGCAGTTTATACAAAATTGTATAATTTGTGATATTGAAATCAGTTTAGTATGTAAATTCGATTCTCTGCTAAGTAATGACTCAATTTCACCCTTTGTTGAAAGCCTATCGACTATCATCTTAACAAGTGGATAAGATCTAGCCTTGGTCCTCTTAATAGTGTGGAGTAGTATTGAAATGTTATGTATTGAATTACTCAATAGGAAAGTTTTGGAATACATCGATGAAATTCCCCTAACTAAATGAGAACATAGAACTGAATTCCTGTTTCCGACAAGGACAAGATATGGTACAACTGAGTTTTCATGTAATTTCCTCAAATCCTTAGATTGTAATAGGAGAGATTTCCCCAAAACTACCATCAAAAGAGTTGATATGTCAGAACCGTTCAGGTTCAAAAGGTCTTTATATCTTAGTTTACAGTTCTCACAAACGGATACCTCTTTAGTATATTCAAAATTCATGCTACATATTGGAACAGTTGATGTTTCAGGTGATTCCCTGTTGAATTTGAGTTTCAAAAGTACTTTAGTTAGTCTGGAAATATCTTTTATCTTCAATATGCGATTATTTTCATACAAAAATCTGTATAAAATCTCACACAGTAGGACGTAACACACGTCTATGCCCTGATTATTATCCCTAACTCCACAATTTACACATTTTTCAATAATATACACAAGATCACTGCATTTTAAATGACGGATATATCTCTGAAAATTAGTTAAAAGTGATAGAAAATGCGAATTATCTTCAGAAATTCTAATTAAATTCATCCATTCCTTTGGAGTAAGGTTAAACATGTTTTCCAGGTATAAATCACCTGGGTTAATGGAATCATCTTTATTATTATCCCAAATACTGAACTTAAAATCACTGGAGTGTATAGGAATATCACTTGAAGTTGAGTTAAATGAGGAGTTTTGAGTAGAATACAGTCTAAAATGATAAAAACGTGATTTTAGAGACTTATTTAGGTAACTTTTGGAATACAATAAGGGAATATTTTGTTTTTGTGTATTGAGGCAAAAATGGCTCTTTGAATCAACACATTTACGTATATTATTAGAAACCAAAAATCTTCTATATTTAACATTAAAAGATAATGGAATCATAAGTTAATACATATTATATATATAATTTATGAATGATATGTGGATGTAGTGAAGAATCAAAACAATTTCTATGTGTAATTCATTAATATTGATGATTTTTTAATTTTTTGTTTTTATACATTTTAAATTGTGTTTTTGAATTTCAAAATCGCAAATGTCAGAGAGGAATTCTCCGACGTCACCAAGGAGTACTAAATTTGACAATGATTTTAAATCTGTAAGTAATCTTTTTACTCATTATTTTAGGGTAAATTCACCAAAGAGGAATCTGATAAAATAAAGAAGGCTATTGATGATTTCATTTCAGAGAACTATAGGTGTTCCAGGGAGGCAGCCTTAAAGAGATTGATAAAGAAAAGGGGGAATATTCCTTCACCCTTGATTTACATAGCACAGGAAGTCTTACCTCATCGCCATCCTAGATCTGTTTACAACTTCTTCAGGAGGCATATTCTCTACAACAAGACTGGACGGTGGACCAATGAAGAATTGTTCGCTCTTCTAAAGACTTATTTTCTTAATGAAGAGTCCGGAATCAACTGTTGGAAATCAGTAACTAAGCAGTTAAAGAGGAGTCCTGAGCAGATCCATGACAAGTTTCGTGAGATTAAGCATTATATTGACAAGTTTAAGTCTGTGGTTCAAAGTTCCGAACTTTCAGAAGCTGATAAGATCTCCAAGATAGGAAAAATGACCAGAAGGCAGGCAAAAGGCTCATCAAAGAATACTAACAATGATACCGTGGAGGTTACACCTGCTTTTCAGCAAAAACTTTACGATATCGTAAGGGACATTATGAGCAAGGATAAGAATTTATCACTGGAAAACGTTCCCTGGGCCAAAGTACAGAAGAAATTTCCCGACTATTCCATCACTAGGCTCAGAATACACTTCAATATGACCATTTTACCCAAAGTTTACACTACAGTCTACGAAGGTTTCAGTCCAACAATGGTTTCTAGGATTTGTTTTAGATGGATGCGTAAGCTCCTGAAAAGGCCTAATTCCATCAACCTAAAATTTCTCAGCGAGGTTGACTTCAAGAACAAGTTCCCTCAAGTCCCTCTCATGTACACTAGATACTGCATCAGGAGAACCCTGTTGCGCATGGCTCGCAAGTTCAGGCATCACATTCTAGACCAACAAAAACTCACCCAGAATGAAGAAAACGACCTTGACCTTGACCTTGAAATATTGGCAAAAATTCCTTCAGATTCGGTTGAAGGGATTTTCTCAAAAAAGGAGTTTAATTTACTCGTTAAGTTTACTTACACTGATTTGGAAGTCAAGCGGTGGAAAAAACACGACAAGGACATTTTAAAAAAAATCAAAAATGACATTTTACCTGTTTGCAAATTATGTTAACTTTAAAACCTGTTCAATTTACAATTTTAAAGACTAATGTGTTATATATACATTCCAAATATTAAAGTTTAATCATTGATTCTAGTTGAGATTTTGAGTATCCAATAACGTGAGGATCCTTACCATACTTATCAAGTAGTTGAACCTTTTCTTCTAATTTTGTGATTATATTCTTTAGCTTTTCTACATCTTGGTTTAATGTTTGATTATCCATTCCTCTAATTAACGATGTTACATCCAATTGCCTAATTAAATCGTTATTTTCTTCAGTTTCCTTAGTAATATTAGAGCTAGGGTCATCATTTATGTCATTGACATTCGTAACCTATTAAATATTATTAACACTGAAAGAGGTGTTTAGGTAGTCTAAATAATCTAGGTAAATACAAGGTTTAGTATTTTGTTTGCCGTATCTAAACAAGCTTTAGCATTGTCCAAATCGTATTTATTTAAAATATATTGCGATAGTTTGAAGCGCGTAGGGTCGGAATCATAAGCGGAAGGTGTGTATAGTTTATTTTGTCTATATGAATTAATAACATTCATGCAATGTTTGAGGAAGTGATATTTTCGCATATACGCGCTTTCTTCTGCTACTCTAACACTCCTCCAACAGGCCTTTTCAAAGTTTTCACATAACTTTTGAATCTTCTCTATCTTGTACCTGGAACCATAAATTCTTAACTTTCTGAGAACAGCCAAGCTGTTATTCTTTCCAACTCTGAAACAAATTTTCATCTTCCTAACATTAAATAAGCAAAACTTTATATTTTGTCATAAATCACTTGATGATGTGTATAACGCCTAACAAATTAAATTTAAATCGCTAAAATTACAACTAAAGCTTTAAAATATTTAATATAATGAAAAATGTTAAAAAATTAATTATTGAGAAATTTGGAGAATTCTGGAGTTTTCCAGTTTAGTTTGAGTGGTTTGTTCCAGGGAGCCCCTCTCTCCTCATATTGTGTATTTTCAGGACAGAGATACACATTTTCGTTAGAGGATACTAAGATTACAAAGTTGTTTTGTGGAGAGATGCACAAATCAGTAATGAAGTCTTGTACTTTTGCGAATGAGACGATGTCGTCTGACACATCCTGCACAAGTCTCTGGTAAACGCCCTCAAAAACACAGTTTGTGGCTAAATCTCCGAACTCAAAGTTCCCTATCTCTCCTATAATATTACAAGAACCAATAACAAAGGGTGTTCCCGTCTTAGAATCTCTAACACATATTATTCTATTCACCGTTCCTAACCACTAATTAACCTTTTATTATATATAACTTTTTAATATAATTTTCCAAAAAATAATAATGGAGTAGTGTAGTTCTAATAATATACAAAAAGAAACCTGAAATTGAGGCTTTTGCGTATGAGTAGGAAACATTCTTAGATAACTTTAACTGGGAAGATTCAGAGTTTAGAATACAACATCTAAGGGT